>NC_068920.1:5854718-6040909 GCF_023091745.1 Budorcas taxicolor
CCCGCCCACATCCAGAGGTGCCCCGTTTCCGCCTCGTAGCTCGAGATGAGGGATCCTCTTTCCCTGCTTCTTAGGGAAAGAGTTCCCGGCGTTTCCCTCGCCCTCTCAAGGGGAGGCCCTCTAAACAGGAACGGCGAGAGGAACTCCAGGGTCGTGCCACCATTCCAAGAGTCCCCCAGATGTCTCAGTCCATTCCAGAGGAACCCTCTTTTCCCTTCACTGGCTCGTCTTTCGCGCTGAGGATCGACTCACACCCAAGGTGGAACGTGGCACAGCCCTGTGCGAAAGCCCCCGTGGGAAAGCCTGGAGGGAAAGCCTCGAGGGGAAAGCCACAGATCCCTTGATCCACGTGACAGGAAGCGTGACACTACTGCTGCATCTCCGGAGGAAAGCGCATTTGCATGCTCCCCACTAGAGACGAGTCCTGACTGCCCTGGGGAGACTCAGAAGCACCCCAAAATCCATGGAACACTGGAGAGGAAACCTCAGGTTCCGGCCCCGACTCCACACAAGGTCTTAGGCCCCGGCATCGATGGGAGCGGAATCCCGAGATGGCCCCCTAGCAACTCGCATGGGGACTGGCCTTTCCTGAGGCCACCAGAGCGGGTCCCTGAGGTCCCCTTCGAAACTCGAGAAGACCTGCCGCAACTCGAGAAATCCAGGAGGTTCTCCCATCCAGGCGAGATGAGGCCCATTTCCGGTGAGGTGTCTCGAGGCTGATCACACCTCACCTCTGGAACTTCGAAAGGGTCCTTCACACCCTTGGTGCAAGTCAAGAAGTACCCCCGACATACCCGTCTGCACTCGAGAGGAACACGAGGATCCGCCCTCATCCAGAGGAGCCCCGTTTCCGACTCGTACCTCGCGATGAGGATCCTTTCCCTGCTTCGTGGGGAAAGTGTTCCCCGGCGTTCCTGTCGCATCTCAAGTGGAGGCCATCTCAACAGGAACGGCGAGAGGAGCTCCAGGGTCGTGCCACCATTCCAAGAGTCCCCAGATGTTCTCAGTCCATTCCAGAGGAACCTCTTTCCCTTCACAAGCTCGCCTTTCACCACACCATGGTGGCACGTGGCACAGCCCTGTGGGATAGCCTCGTGGGAAAGCCTCGAGGGAAAGCCACAGGATCCCTTGATGCACGTGACAGGAAGCGTGACACTACTGCTGCAGCTCGGGAGGAAAGCGCACGTGCATGCCCCCATTCGAGACGAGGCCTGACTCCCCTGGGGGAGACTAGAAGCACCCCCAAGATCCATGGCAACACTGGAGAGGAATCCTCAGGTTCCGGGCCCTGACTCAACACAAGGTGTTAGGCCCCGGCATGGACGGAGAGGAATCTCGAGATGGCCCCCTAGCAACTCGCATGGGACTGGCCTTTCCTGAGGCCACCAGAGCGGGCCCCGAGGTCTCCGTCGTAACTCCAGAAGACCTGCCGCACCTCGAGAAAATCCAGGAGGTTCTCCCCTCCAGGCGAGATGAGGCCCATTTCCTGCCAGGCGTCTCGAGTCTGATCACACCTCACCTCTGGAACTTCGAAAGGGTCCTTCACACCCTTGGTGCAAGTCAAGAAGTTCCCCGACATACCCGTCTCAACTCGAGAGGAAACCCGAGGGTCCCGCCCACATCCAGAGGTGCCCCGTTTCCGCCTCGTAGCTCGAGATGAGGGATCCTTTCACTGCTTCGTCGGGAAAGAATTCCCGGCATTCCCATCGCATCTAAAGAAGAGGCCCTCTCAACAGATACGGTGTGAGGAACTCCAGGTTGGTGCCACCATTCCAAGAGTCCACGAGTCCACCAGATGTCTCAGTCCTTTTCAGAGGAACCTCTTATCCCTACACCGGCTCGTCTTCTACGCCGACGATCGACTCACACAAAGGTGGCCCGTGGCACAGCCCTGTGGGAAAGCCCCGTGGGAAAGCCTCGAGGGAAACCTCGAGGGAAAGCCACAGATCCCTTGATCCACGTGACAGGAAGCGTGACACTACTGATTCAGCTCGCGAGGAAAGCGCACGTGCATGCCCCCACTAGAGACCAGGCCTGACTCCCCTGGGGAGACTCAGAGGCACCCCAAGATCCATGTCAACACTGGAGAGGAATCCTCAGGTTCGGGCCCGGCTCCACACAAGGTCTTAGGCCCCGGCATGGACGGGAGAGGAATCCCTAGATGGCCCCTAGCAACTCGAATGGGGACTGGCCTTTCCTGAGGCCACCAGAGCCGGTCCCTGAGGTCCCCGTCGTAACTCGAGAGGACCTGCTGCAAGTCGAGAAAATCCAGGAGCTTCTCCCCTCCAGGCGAGATCAGGCCCATTTCCGCTGGAGCGTCTCGAGGCCGATCACACCTCACCTCTGAAACTTCGAAAGGGTCCTTCACACCCTTGGTGCAAATCAAGAAGTTCCCCGACATACCCGTTTCCCACTCGAGAGGAAACACGAGGGTCCCGCCCACATCCAGAGGAGCCCCGTTTCTGCCTCGTAACTCATGATGAGGGATCCTTTCCTTGCTTCTTCGGGCAAGAGTTCCCGGCGTTCCTGTCGCATCTCAAGAGGAGGTCCTCTCAACAGGAACGGCGAGAGGAACTCCGGGGTCGTGCCACCATTCCACGAGTCCCCCAGATGTCTCAGTCCATTCCAGAGGAACCTCTTTTCCCTTCACCGGCTCGTCTTTCACGCCGAGAATCGACTCACACCAAGGTGGCTCGTGGAACAGCCCTGTGGGAAAGCCTCGTGGGAGAGCGTCAAGGAAAGCCTCGAGGGAAAGCCACAGATCCCTGGATCCACGTGACAGGAAGCGTGACACTACTGCTGCAGCTCGGGAGGAAAGCGCACGTGCATTTCCCAACTCGAGACGAGGCCTGACTCCCCTGGGGAGACTCAGAAGTACCCGAAGATACATGTCAACAGTGGAGAGGAATCCTCAGGTTCCGGCCCCGACTCCACACAAGGTCTGAGGCCCCGGCATGTTCGGGAGAGGAATCCCGAGATGGCCCCAAGCAACTCGCATGGGGACTGGCCTTTCCTGAGGCCACCAGAGCGGGGTCCCTGAGGTCCCCGTCGTAACTCGAGAAGACCTGCCGCAACTCGAGAAAATCCAGGAGGTTCTCCCCTCCAGGCGAGATGAGGCCCATTTCCGCTGAGGCGTCTCGAGGCTGATCACACCTCACCTCTGGAACTTCCAAAGGGTCCTTCACACCCTTGGTGCAAATCAAGAAGTTCCCCGACATACCCGTCTCCACTCGAGAGGAAACACGAGGGTGCCGCCTACATCCAGTGGAGCCACGTTTCTGCCTGGTAGCTCGAGATGAGGGATCCTTTCCGTGCTTCGTCGGGAAAGAGTTCCCGGCGTTCCCCGTCGCATCTCAAGAGGAGGCCCTCTCAACAGGAATGGCGAGAGGAACTCCAGGGTCGTGCCACAATTCCAAAGTCCCCCAGATGTCTCAGTCCATTCCAGGGGAACCTCTTTCCCTTCACAAGGTCGCCTTTCACCACACCATGGTGGCACGTGGCACAGCCTTGTGGGATAGCCTCGTGGGAAAGCCTCGAGGGAAAGCCACAGATTCCTTGATGCACATGACAGGAAGCGTGACACTACTGCTGCAGCTCGGGAGGAAAGCGCACGTGCATGCCCCCATTCGAGACGAGGCCTGACTCCCCTGGGGAGACTGAGAAGCAACCCAAGATCCATGGCAAAACTGGAGAGGAATCCTCAGGTTCCGGCCCTGACTCAAAACAAGGTGTTAGGCCCCGGCATGGACGGGAGAGGAATCCCGAGATGGCCCCTAGAAACTCGCATGGGACTGGCCTTTCCTGAGGCCACCAGAGCGGGCCCCGAGGTCTCCGTCGTAACTCGAGAAGACCTGCCGCACCTCGAGAAAATCCAGGAGGTTCTCCCCTCCAGGCGAGATGAGGCCCATTTCCTGCCAGGCGTCTCGAGTCTGATCACACCTCACCTCTGGAACTTCGAAAGGGTCCTTCACACCCTTGGTGCAAATCAAGAAGTTCCCCGACATACCCGTCTCCACTCGAGAGGAAACACGATGGTCCCGCCCACATCCAGAGGCGCCCTGATTCCGCCTGGTAGCTCGAGATGAGGGATCCTTTCCCTGCTTCGTCGGGAAAGAGTTCCCGGCGTTCCCGTCGCATCTCAAGAGGAGGCCCTCTCAACAGGAACGGCGAGAGGAACTCCAGGGTCGTGCCACCATTCCAAGAGTCCCCCAGATGTCTCAGTCCATTCCAGAGGAACCTCTTTCCCGTCACCGGCTCGTCTTTCACGCCGAGGATCGACTCACAGCAAGGTGGCAGGTGGCACAGCCCTTGGGAAAGCCTCGTTGGAAAGCCTCCAGGGAAAGCCTAGAGGGAAAGCCACAGATCCCTTGATCCACGTGATAGGAAGCGTGAAACTGCTGCTGCAGCTCGGGAGGAAAGTGCACGTGCATGCCCCCACTCGAGACGAGGCCTGACTCCCCTGGGGAGACTCAGAAGCACACCAAGATCCATGTCAGCACTGGAGAGGATTCCTCAGGTTCAGGACCCGAATCCACACAAGGTCGTAGGCTCCGACATGGACGGGAGAGGAATCCCGAGATGGCCCCTAGCAACTCGCATCGGGACTGGCCTTTCCTGAGGCCACGAGTGCGGGTCCCTGAGGTCCCCGTCGTAACTCGAGAAGACCTTCCGCAACTCGAGAAAATACAGGAGGACCTCCCCTCCAGGCGAGAGAGGCCCATTTCCGCTGAGGCGTCTCGAGGCTGATCACACCTCACCTCTGGAACTTCGAAAGGGTCCTTCACACCCTTGGTGCAAATCAAGATGTTTCCCGACATACCCGTCTCCACTCGAGAGGAAACACACGGGTGCCGCCCACATCCATTGGAGCCCCGTTTCCGCCTCGTAGCTGGAGATGAGGGATCCTTTCCCTGCTTCCTCGGGAAAGAGTTCCCGGCGTTCCCGTCACATCTCAAGAGGAGGCCCTCTCAACAGGGACGGCGAGAGGAACTCCAGGGTCGTGCCACTGTTCCAAGAGTCCCCCAGAGGTCTCAGTCCTTTTCCAGAGGAACCTCCTCTCCTTTCACCGGCTCGTCTTTCACGCCGAGGATGGACGCACACCAAGGTGGCACGTGGCACAGCCCTGAGGGAAAGCCTCGTGGGAAAGCCTCGAGGGAAAGCCTCGAGGGAAAGCCACAGATCCCTTGATCCACGTGACAGGAAGCATGTCACTACTGCTGGAGCTCGGGAGGAAAGCGCACGTGCATGCCCCCACATGAGACGAGGCCTGAGTCCCCTGGGGAGACTCAGAAGCACCCCAAGATCCATGGTAACACTGGAGAGGAATCCTCAGGTTCCGGCCCCAAATCCACACAAGGTCTGAGGCCCAGGAATGGACGGGAGAGGAATCCCAAGAGGGCCCCTAGCAACTAGCATCGGGACTGGCCTTTCTGAGGCCACCAGAACGGGTCCGTGAGGTCCCCGTCGAACCCGGGAAGACCTGCCGCAACTCGAGATAATCCAGGAGGTTCTCCACTCCAGGCGAGATGAGGCCCATTTCCGCTGAGGCGTCTCGAGGCTGATCACACCTCACCTCTGGAACTTCGAAGGGGTCTTTCACACCCTTGGTGCAAATCAGAAGTTCCCCGACATACCCGTCTCCACTCGAGAGGAAACACGAGGGTCCCGCCCACATCCAGAGGCGCCTGGTTTCCGCCTGGAAGATCGAGATGAGGGATCCTTTCCCTGCTTCCTCGGGAAAGAGTTCCCGGTGTTCCCGTCGCATCTCAAGAGGAGGCCCTCTCAACAGGAACGGCGAGAGGAACTCCAGGGTCGTGCCACCATTCCAAGAGTCCCCCAGATGTCTCAGTCCATTCCAGAGGAACCTCTTTCCCTTCACCGGCTCATCTTTCACGCCGAGGATCGACTCACAGCAAGGTGGCACGTGGCACAGCCTTGAGGGAAAGCCTGGTTGGAAAGCCTCCAGGGAAAGCCTCGAGGGAAAGCCACAGATCCCTTGATGCACGTGATAGAAAGCGTGACACTACTGCTGCAGCTCGGGAGGAAAGCGCACGTGCATGCCCCCAGTGGAGATGAGGCCTGACTCCCCTGGGGAGACTCAGAAGCACCCCAAGATCCATGGCCACACTGGAGAGGAATCCTCAGGTTCCGGCCCCGACTCCACACAAGTTCTTAGGCCCCGGCATGGACGGGAGAGGAATCCCGAGGGGTCCCTAGCAACTAGCATGGGGACTGGCCTTTCCTGAGGCCACCAGAGCGGGTCCGTGAGGTCCCCGTCGTAACTCGGGAAGACCTGCCGCAACTCGAGAAAATCCAGGAGGTTCTCCCCTCCAGGCGAGATGAGGCCCTTTTCCACTGAGGCGTCTCGAGGCTGATCACACCTCACCTCTGGAACTTCAAAAGGGTCCTTCACACCCTTGGTGCAAATCAAGATGTTTCCTGACATACCCGTCTCCACTCGAGAGGAAACACGAGGGTGCCACCCACATCCATTGGAGCCCCGTTTCCGCCTCGTAGCTCGAGATGAGGTATCCTTGCCCTGCTTCCTCGGGAAAGAGTTCCCGGCGTTCCCGTCAATCTGAAGAGGAGGCCCTCTAAACAGGGACCGCGAGAGGAACTCCAGGGTCGTGCCACCGTTCCAAGAGTCCCCCAGAGGTCTCAGTCCTTTCCAGAGGAATCTCCTCTCCTATCACCGGCTCGTCTTTCACGCCGAGTATCGACTCACACCAAGGTGGCACGTGGCACAGCCCTGTGGGAAAGCCTCGTGGGAAAGCCTCGAGGGAAAGCCTCGAGGGAAAGCCACAGATCCCTTGATCCACGTGACAGGAAGCATGACACTACTGCTGGAGCTCGGGAGGAAAGCGCACGTGCATGCCCCCACACGAGACGAGGCCTGACTCCCCTGGGGAGACTCAGAGACACCCCATGATCCATGGCAACACTGGAGAGGAATCCTCAGGTTCCGGCCCCGACTTCACACAAGGTCTTAGGCCCCGGCATGGACGGGAGAGGAATCCCGAGAGTGCCCCTAGCAACTCGCATGGGGACTGGCCATTCCTGAGGCCACCAGAGCGGTTCCCTGAGGTCCCCGTCGTATCTCGAGAAGACCTGCCGCAACTCGAGAAAATCCAGGAGGTTCTCCCCTCCAGGCGAGATGAGGCCCATTTCCGCTCAGGTGTCTCGAAGCTAATCACACCTCACTTCTGGAACTTCGAAAGGGTCCTTCACACCCCTGGTGCAACTCAAGAAGTTCCCCGACATACCCGTGTCCACTCGAGAGGAAACACGAGGGTCCCGCCCACATCCAGAGGAGCCCCGTTTCCGCCTCGGAGCTTGAGATGAGGGATCCTTTCCCTGCGTCGTCGGGAAAGAATTCCCGGCATTCCCGTCGCATCTCAAGAGGAGGCGCTCTCAACAGGAACGGCGAGAGGAACTCCAGGACGTGCCACCATTCCAGGAGTCCCCCAATGTCTCAGTCCTTTCCTGAGGAACATCTTTTCCCTTCACTGGCTCGTCTTTCACACCGAGGATCGACTCACACCAAGGTGGCACGTAGCACAGCCCTGTGGGAAAGCCTCCTTGGAAAGGATCAAGGGAAAGCCCCGAGGGAAAGCCACAGATCCCTTGAGCCACGTGATAGGAAGCGTGACACTGCTGCTGCAGCTCGGGAGGAAAGCGCACGTGCATGCCCCCACTCGAGACGAGGCCTGACTCCCCTGGGGAGACTCAGAAGCACCCCAAGATCCATGTCAGCACTGGAGAGGGTACCTCAGGTTCCGGCCCCGCATCCACACAAGGTCTTAGGCTTCGGCATGGACGGGAGAGGAAGCCCGAGATGGCCCCTAGCAACTCGCATGGGGATTGGCCTTTCCTGAGGCCACCAGAGCGGGTCCCTGAGGTCCCCGTCGTAACTCGAGAAGACCTGCCGCAACTCGAGAAAATCCAGGAGGTTCTCCACGCCAGGCGAGATGAGGCCCATTTCCGCTGAGGCGTCTCGAGGCTGATCACACCTCACCTCTGGAACTTCGAAAGGGTCCTTCACACCCTTGGTGCAAATCAAGATGTTTCCCGACATACCCGTCTCCACTCGAGAGGAAACACGAGGGTGCCGCCCACATCCATTGGAGCCCCGTTTCCGCCTCGTAGCTCGAGATGAGGGATCCTTTCCCTGCTTCCTCGGGAAAGAGTTCCTGGCGTTCCCGTCGCATCTCAAGAGGAGGCCCTCTCAACAGGAACGGCGAGAGGAACTCCAGGGTCGTGCCACCATTCCAAGAGTCCCCCAGATGTCTCAGTCCATTCCAGAGGAACCTCTTTTCCCTTCACCGGCTCGTCTTTCATGCCGAGGATCGACTCACACCAAAGTGGCACGTGGCACAGCCCTGTGGGAAAGCCTCGTGGGAAAGCCTCGAGGGACAGCCTCGAGGGAAAGCCACAGATCCCTTGATCCACGTGACAGGAAGCATGACACTACTGCTGCAGCTCGGGAGGAAAGGGCACGTGCATGCCCCCACACGAGACGAGGCCTGACTCCCCTGGGGAGACTCAGAAGCACCCCAAGATCCATGGCAACACTGGAGAGGAATCCTCAGGGTCCGGCCCCGACTCCACACAAGGTCTGAGGCCCCGGCATCGACGGGAGAGGAATCCCGAGTCGGCCCCTAGCAACTAGACTGTGGACTGGCCTTTTGTGAGGCCACCAGAGCGGGTCCCTGAGGTCCCCGTCGTAACTCGAGAAGACCTGCCGCAACTCGAGAAAATCCAGGAGGTTCTCCCCTCCAGGCGAGATGAGGCCCATTTCCGCTGAGGCGTCTCGAGGCTGATCACACCTCACCACTGGAACTTCGAAAGGGTCCTTCACACCCTTGGGGCAAATCAAGAATTTCCCCGACATACCCGTCTCCACTCGAGAGGAAACCCGAGGGTCCCGCCCACATCCAGAGGTGCCCTGTTTCCGCCTCGTAGCTTGAGATGAGGGATCCTTTCCTTGCTCCTTAGGGAAAGAGTTCCCGGCGTTTCAGTCGCATCTCAAGGGGAGGCCCTCTCAACAGGAACGGCGAGAGGAACTCCAGGGTCGTGCCACCATTCCAAAGTCCCCCAGATGTCTCAGTCCATTCCAGAGGAACCTCTTTCCCTTCACCGGCTCGCCTTTCACGCCGAGGATTGACTCACACCATTGTGGCACGTGGCACAGCCCTGTGGGATAGCCTCGTGGGAAAGCCTCGAGGGAAAGCCACAGATCCCTTGATCCACGTGACACGAAGCGTGACACTACTGCT
Source organism: Budorcas taxicolor (assembly GCF_023091745.1). Classification (NCBI taxonomy): domain Eukaryota; kingdom Metazoa; phylum Chordata; class Mammalia; order Artiodactyla; family Bovidae; genus Budorcas; species Budorcas taxicolor. The sequence goes on from NC_068920.1 coordinate 5,863,994, forward strand.
GCAACTCGGGAGGAAAGCGCACGTGCATGCCCCCACTCGAGACGAGGCCTGACTCCCCTGGGGAGACTCAGAAGCACCCCAAGATCCATGGCAACACTGGAGAGGATCCCTCACGTTCCGGCCCCGCCTCCACACATGGTCTTAGGCCCCGGCATGGACGGGAGATGAATTCCGAGATGGCCCATAGCAACTCGCATGGGGACTGGCCTTTCCTGAGGCCATCAGATCGGGTCCCTGAGGTCCCCGTCGTATGTCGAGAAGACCTGCCGCAACTCGAGAAAATCCAGGAGGTTCTGCCCTCCAGCCGAGATGAGGCCCATTTCTGCTGAGGCGTCTCGAGGCTGATAACACCTCACCTCTGGAACGTCGAAAGGGTCCTTCACACCCTTGGTGCAAATCAAGAAGTTCCCCGACATACCCGTCTCCACGCGAGAGGAAACACGAGGGTCCCGCCCACATCCAGAAGAGCCCCGTATCCGCCTAGCAGCTCGAGATGAGGGATCGTTTCCGTGCTTCGTCGGGAAAGAGTTCCCGGCGATCCCGTCGCATCTCAAGAGGAGGCCCTCTCAACAGGAACGGCGAGAGGAACTCCAGGGTCGTGCCACCATTCCAAAGTCCCCCAGATGTCTCAGTTCATTCCAGAGGAACTTCTTTCCCTTCACCAGCTCGCCTTTCACGCCGAGGATCGACTCACATCAAGGTGGCCCGTGGCACAGCCCTGTGGGAAAGCTTCGAGGGAAAGCCTCGAGGAAAAGCCACCGAATCCTTGATCCACATGACAGGAAGCGTGACACTACTGCTGCAGCTCGGGAGGAAAGCGCACATGCATGCCCCCAGTCGAGACGAGGCCTGACTCACCTGGTGAGTCTCAGAAGCAACCCAAATCCATGTCAACACTGGAGAGGAATCCTCAGGTTCCGGCCCCGACACCACACGAGGTCTTAGGCCCCGGCATCGACGGGAGAGGAATCCCGAGATGGCCCCAAGCAACTCGCATGTGGACTGGCCTTTCCTGAGGCCACCAGAGCGGGTTCCTGAGTTCCTCGTCATAACTCGAGAGGACATGGGGCAACTCGAGAAAATCCAGCAGGTTCTCCCCTCCAGGCGAGATGAGGCCCATTTCTGCTGAGGCGTCTCGAGGCTGATCACACCTCACCTCTGGAACTTCGAAAGGGTCCTTCACACCCTTGGTGCAAATCAAGAAGTTCCCCGACATACCCGTCTCCACTCGAGAGGAAACACGAGGGAGCAGCCCACAACCGGAGGAACCCTGTTACAGCCTCGTAGCTCGAGATGAGGGATCCTTTCCCTGCTTCTTCGGGCAAGAGTTCCCGGCGTTCCCGTCGCATCTCAAGAGGAGGCCCTCTCAACAGGAACGGCGAGAGGAACACCAGGGTCGTGCCACCGTTCCAAGAGTCCCCCAGATGTCTCAGTACATTCCAGAGGAAACTCTTTTCCCTTCACTGGCTCGTCTTTCACGCCGAGGATCGACTCACAGCAAGGTGGCTCGTGGCACAGCTCTGTGGGAAAGCGTCGTGTGAAGCCACAGATCCCTTGATCCTCGTGACAGAAAGCGTGACACTGCTGCAGCAGCTCCGGAGGAAAGCGCACGTGCATGCCCCCACTCGAGACGAGGCCTGACTCCCCTGGGGAGACTCAGAAGCAGCCCAAGATCCATGGCAACACTGGAGAGGAATCCTCAGATTCCGGCCCCCACTCCACACAAGGTCTTAGGCACCGGCATGGATGGGAGAGGAATCCCGAGGTGGCCCCTAGCAACTCGCATGGGGACTGGCCTTTCCTGAGGCCAGCAGAACGTGTCCCTGAGGTCCCTGTCGTAACTCGAGAAGACCTTCCGCAACTCGAGAAAATCCAGGAGGTTCTCCCCTTCAGGCGAGATGAGGCCCATTTCCTCCGAGGCTCTCGAGGCTGGTCACACCTCACCTCTGGAACTTCGAAAGGGTCCTTCACACCCTTTGTGCAAATCAAGAAGTTCCCCGACATACCCGTCTCCACTCGAGAGGAAACCCGAGGGTCCCGCCCACATCCAGAGGTGCCCCGTTTCCGCCTCGTAGCTCGAGATGAGGGATCCTTTCCCTGCTTCTTAGGGAAAGAGTTCCCGGCGTTTCCCTCGCCTCTCAAGGGGAGGCCCTCTAAACAGGAACGGCGAGAGGAACTCCAGGGTCGTGCCACCATTCCAAGAGTCCCCCAGATGTCTCAGTCCATTCCAGAGGAACCTCTTTTCCCTTCACTGGCTCGTCTTTCGCGCTGAGGATCGACTCACACCAAGGTGGAACGTGGCACAGCCCTGTGCGAAAGCCCGGTGGGAAAGCCTGGAGGGAAAGCCTCGAGGGAAAGCCACAGATCCCTTGATCCACGTGACAGGAAGCGTGACACTACTGCTGCATCTCCGGAGGAAAGCGCATTTGCATGCCCCCACTAGAGACGAGTCATGACTACCCTGGGGAGACTCAGAAGCACCCCAAAATCCATGGAACACTGGAGAGGAAACCTCAGGTTCCGGCCCCGACTCCACACAAGGTCTTAGGCCCCGGCATCGATGGGAGCGGAATCCCGAGATGGCCCCTAGCAACTCGCATGGGGACTGGCCTTTCCTGAGGCCACCAGAGCGGGTCCCTGAGGTCCCCTTCGAAACTCGAGAAGACCTGCTGCAACTCGAGAAATCCAGGAGGTTCTCCCATCCAGGCGAGATGAGGCCCATTTCCGGTGAGGTGTCTCGAGGCTGATCACACCTCACCTCTGGAACTTCGAAAGGGTCCTTCACACCCTTGGTGCAAGTCAAGAAGTACCCCGACATACCCGTCTGCACTCGAGAGGAAACACGAGGATCCCGCCCTCATCCAGAGGAGCCCCGTTTCCGACTCGTACCTCGCGATGAGGATCCTTTCCCTGCTTCGTGGGGAAAGTGTTCCCGGCGTTCCTGTCGCATCTCAAGTGGAGGCCATCTCAACAGGAACGGCGAGAGGAGCTCCAGGGTCGTGCCACCATTCCAAGAGTCCCCAGATGTCTCAGTCCATTCCAGAGGAACCTCTTTCCCTTCACAAGCTCGCCTTTCACCACACCATGGTGGCACGTGGCACAGCCCTGTGGGATAGCCTCGTGGGAAAGCCTCGAGGGAAAGCCACAGATCCCTTGATGCACGTGACAGGAAGCGTGACACTACTGCTGCAGCTCGGGAGGAAAGCGCACGTGCATGCCCCCATTCGAGACGAGGCCTGACTCCCCTGGGGAGACTGAGAAGCACCCCAAGATCCATGGCAACACTGGAGAGGAATCCTCAGGTTCCGGCCCTGACTCAACACAAGGTGTTAGGCCCCGGCATGGACGGGAGAGGAATCCCGAGATGGCCCCTAGCAACTCGCATGGGACTGGCCTTTCCTGAGGCCACCAGAGCGGGCCCCGAGGTCTCCGTCGTAACTCGAGAAGACCTGCCGCACCTCGAGAAAATCCAGGAGGTTCTCCCCTCCAGGCGAGATGAGGCACATTTCCTGCCAGGCGTCTCGAGTCTGATCACACCTCACCTCTGGAACGTCGAAAGGGTCCTTCACACCCTTGGTGCAAATCAAGAAGTTCCCCGACATACCCGTCTCAACTCGAGAGGAAACCCGAGGGTCCCGCCCACATCCAGAGGTGCCCCGTTTCCGCCTCGTAGCTCGAGATGAGGGATCCTTTCACTGCTTCGTCGGGAAAGAATTCCCGGCATTCCCATCGCATCTAAAGAAGAGGCCCTCTCAACAGATACGGTGTGAGGAACTCCAGGTTGGTGCCACCATTCCAAGAGTCCACCAGATGTCTCAGTCCTTTTCAGAGGAACCTCTTATCCCTACACCGGCTCGTCTTCTACGCCGACGATCGACTCACACAAAGGTGGCCCGTGGCACAGCCCTGTGGGAAAGCCCCGTGGGAAAGCCTCAAGGGAAACCTCGAGGGAAAGCCACAGATCCCTTGATCCACGTGACAGGAAGCGTGACACTACTGATTCAGCTCGGGAGGAAAGCGCACGTGCATGCCCCCACTAGAGACCAGGCCTGACTCCCCTGGGGAGACTCAGAGGCACCCCAAGATCCATGTCAACACTGGAGAGGAATCCTCAGGTTCGGGCCCGGCTCCACACAAGGTCTTAGGCCCCGGCATGGACGGGAGAGGAATCCCTAGATGGCCCCTAGCAACTCGAATGGGGACTGGCGTTTCCTGAGGCCACCAGAGCCGGTCCCTGAGGTCCCCGTCGTAACTCGAGAGGACCTGCTGCAAGTCGAGAAAATCCAGGAGCTTCTCCCCTCCAGGCGAGATCAGGCCCATTTCCGCTGGAGCGTCTCGAGGCCGATCACACCTCACCTCTGAAACTTCGAAAGGGTCCTTCACACCCTTGGTGCAAATCAAGAAGTTCCCCGACATACCCGTTTCCACTCGAGAGGAAACACGAGGGTCCCGCCCACATCCAGAGGAGCCCCGTTTCTGCCTCGTAACTCATGATGAGGGATCCTTTCCTTGCTTCTTCGGGCAAGAGTTCCCGGCGTTCCTGTCGCATCTCAAGAGGAGGTCCTCTCAACAGGAACGGCGAGAGGAACTCCGGGGTCGTGCCACCATTCCACGAGTCCCCCAGATGTCTCAGTCCATTCCAGAGGAACCTCTTTTCCCTTCACCGGCTCGTCTTTCACGCCGAGAATCGACTCACACCAAGGTGGCTCGTGGAACAGCCCTGTGGGAAAGCCTCGTGGGAGAGCGTCAAGGAAAGCCTCGAGGGAAAGCCACAGATCCCTGGATCCACGTGACAGGAAGCGTGACACTACTGCTGCAGCTCGGGAGGAAAGCGCACGTGCATTTCCCAACTCGAGATGAGGCCTGACTCCCCTGGGGAGACTCAGAAGTACCCGAAGATACATGTCAACAGTGGAGAGGAATCCTCAGGTTCCGGCCCCGACTCCACACAAGGTCTGAGGCCCCGGCATGTTCGGGAGAGGAATCCCGAGATGGCCCCAAGCAACTCGCATGGGGACTGGCCTTTCCTGAGGCCACCAGAGCGGGTCCCTGAGGTCCCCGTCGTAACTCGAGAAGACCTGCCGCAACTCGAGAAAATCCAGGAGGTTCTCCCCTCCAGGCGAGATGAGGCCCATTTCCGCTGAGGCGTCTCGAGGCTGATCACACCTCACCTCTGGAACTTCCAAAGGGTCCTTCACACCCTTGGTGCAAATCAAGAAGTTCCCCGACATACCCGTCTCCACTCGAGAGGAAACACGAGGGTGCCACCTACATCCAGTGGAGCCACGTTTCTGCCTGGTAGCTCGAGATGAGGGATCCTTTCCGTGCTTCGTCGGGAAAGAGTTCCCGGCGTTCCCGTCGCATCTCAAGAGGAGGCCCTCTCAACAGGAACGGCGAGAGGAACTCCAGGGTCGTGCCACAATTCCAAAGTCCCCCAGATGTCTCAGTCCATTCCAGGGGAACCTCTTTCCCTTCACAAGGTCGCCTTTCACCACACCATGGTGGCACGTGGCACAGCCTTGTGGGATAGCCTCGTGGGAAAGCCTCGAGGGAAAGCCACAGATTCCTTGATGCACATGACAGGAAGCGTGACACTACTGCTGCAGCTCGGGAGGAAAGCGCACGTGCATGCCCCCATTCGAGACGAGGCCTGACTCCCCTGGGGAGACTGAGAAGCAACCCAAGATCCATGGCAAAACTGGAGAGGAATCCTCAGGTTCCGGCCCTGACTCAAAACAAGGTGTTAGGCCCCGGCATGGACGGGAGAGGAATCCCGAGATGGCCCCTAGCAACTCGCATGGGACTGGCCTTTCCTGAGGCCACCAGAGCGGGCCCCGAGGTCTCCGTCGTAACTCGAGAAGACCTGCCGCACCTCGAGAAAATCCAGGAGGTTCTCCCCTCCAGGCGAGATGAGGCCCATTTCCTGCCAGGCGTCTCGAGTCTGATCACACCTCACCTCTGGAACGTCGAAAGGGTCCTTCACACCCTTGGTGCAAATCAAGAAGTTCCCCGACATACCCGTCTCGACTCGAGAGGAAACCCGAGGGTCCCGCCCACATCCAGAGGTGCCCCGTTTCCGCCTCGTAGCTCGAGATGAGGGATCCTTTCCCTGCTTCGTCGGGAAAGAGTTCCCGGCATTCCCGTCGCATCTAAAGAGAAGGCCCTCTCAACAGGTACGGTGAGAGGAACTCCAGGGTCGTGCCACCATTCCAAGAGTCCCCCAGATGTCTCAGTCCTTTCCAGAGGAACCTCTTATCCCTACACCGGCTCGTCTTCTACGCCGACGATCGACTCACACAAAGGTGGCCCTTGGCACAGCCCTGTGGTAAAGCCCCGTGGGAAAGCCTCGAGGGAAACCTCGAGGGAAAGCCACAGATCCCTTGATCCACGTGACAGGAAGCGTGACACTACTGCTTCAGCTCGGGAGGAAAGCGCACGTGCATGCCCCCACTCGAGACGAGGCCTGACTCCCCTGGGGATACTCAGAAGCACCCCAAGATCCATGTCAACACTGGAGAGGAATCCTCAGGTTCCGGCCCCGACTCCACACAAGGTGTTTGGCTCGGCATGGACGGGAGAGGAATCCCGAGATGGCCCCTAGAAACTCGCATGGGGATTGGCCTTTCCTGAGGCCACCAGAGCGGGTCCCTGAGGTCCCCGTCGTAACTCGAGAAGACCTGCCGCAACTCCAGAAAATCCAGCATGTTCTCCCCTCCAGGTGAGATGAGGCCCATTTCCGCTGAGGTGTCTCCAGGCTGATCACACCTCACCTCTGGAACTTCGAAAGGCTCCTTCACACCCTTGGTGCAAATCAAGATGTTCCCCGACATACCCGTATCCAGGCGAGAGGAAACACGAGGGTCCCGCCCACATCCAGAAGAGCCTCGTATCCGCCTAGCAGCTCGAGATGAGGGATCCTTTCCGTGGTTCGTCGGGAAAGAGTTCCCGGCGTTCCCGTCCCATCTCAAGAGGAGGCCCTCTCAACAGGAAAGGCGAGAGGAACTCCGGGGTCGTGCCACCATTCCAAAGTCCCCCAGATCTCTCAGTCCGTTCCAGAGGAACCTCTTTCCCTTCACAAGTTCGCCTTTCACGCCGAGGATTGACTCACACCATGGTGGCACGTGGCACAGCCCTGTGGGATAGCCTCGTGGGAAAGCCTCGAGGGAAAGCCATAGATCCCTTGATCCACGAGACAGGAAGCGTGACACTACTGCTGCAGCTCGGGAGGAAAGCGCACGTGCATGCCCCCATTCGAGACGAGGCCTGACTCCCCTGGGGAGACTGAGAAGCACCCCAAGATCCATGGCAAAACTGGATAGGAATCCTCAGGTTCCGGCCCTGACTCCACACAAGGTCTTAGGCCCCGGCATGGACGGGAGAGGAATCCCGAGATGGCCCCTTAGCAACTCGCATGGGACTGGCTTTTCCTGAGGCCACCAGAGCGGGCCCCGAGATCTCCGTCGTAACTCGAGAATACCTGCCGCAACTCGAGAAAATCCAGGAGGTTCTCCCCTCCAGGCGAGATGAGGCCCATTTCCGCTGAGGCGTCTCGAGGCTGATCACACCTCACCTCTGGAACTTCGAAAGGGTCCTTCACACCCTTGGTGCAAATCAAGAAGTTCCCCGACATACCCGTCTCCACTCGAAAGGAAAAACGAGGGTCCGGCCAAAATCCAGAGGAGCCCCGTTTCCGCCTCGTAGCTCGAGATGAGGGATCCTTTCCCTGCTTCGTCGGGAAAGAGTTCCCGGCGTTCCCGTCGCATCTCAAGAGGAGGCCTTCTCAACAGGAACGGCGAGAGGAACTCCAGGGTCGTGCCACCATTCCAAGAGTCCCCCAGATGTCTCAGTCCATTCCAGAGGAACCTCTTTTCCCTTCACCGGCTCGTCTTTCACGCCGAGGATTGACTCACGCCAAGGTGGCACGTGGCACAGCCCTGTGGGAAAGCCACGTGGGAAAGCCTCGAGGGAATTCCTCGAGGGAAAGCCACAGATCCCTTGATCCACGTGACAGGAAGTGTGACACTACTGCTGCAGCTCGGGAGGAAAGCGCACGTGCATGCCCCCACTCGAGACGAGGCCTGACTCCCCTGGGGAGACTCAGAAGCACCCCAAGATCCATGGCAACACTGGAGAGTTATCCTCGGGTTCCTTCCCCGACTCCACACAAGGTCTTAGGCCCCGGCATGGACAGGATAGGAATCCCGAGAGGGCCCCTAGCAACTCGCATGGGGACTGGCCTTTCCTGAGGCCACCAGAGCGGGCCCCGAAGTCTCCGTCGTAACTCGAGAAGACCTGCCGCACCTCGAGAAAATCCAGGAGGTTCCCCCTCCAGGCGAGATGAGGCCCATTTCCTGCCAGGCGTCTCGAGGCTGATCACACCTCACCTCTGGAACTTCGAAAGGGTCCTTCACACCCTTGGTGCAAATCAAGAAGTTCCCCGACATACCCGTCTCAACTCGAGAGAAACCCGAGGGTCCCGCCCACATCCAGAGGTGCCCCGTTTTCGCCTCGTAGCTCGAGATGAGGGATCCTTTCCCTGCTTCGTCGGAAAAGAGTTCCCGGTGTTCCCGTGACATCTCAAGAGGAGGCCCTCTCAACAGGAACGGCGAGAGGAACTCCAGGGTCGTGCCACCAAGCAAAGAGTCCCCCAGATGTCTCAGTCCATTCCAGAGGAACCTCTTTTCCCTTCAAAGGCTCGTCTTTCACGCCGAGGATCGACTCACACCAAGGTGGCACGTGGCACAGCCCTGTGGGTAAGCCTGGTTGGAAAGCCTCCAGGGAAAGCCTCGTGTGAAAGCCGCCGATCCCTTGATGCACGTACAGGAAGCTTGACACTAATGCTGCAGCTCGGGAGGAAAGCGCACGTGCATGCCCCCACTCGAGACGAGGCCTGACTCCCCTGGGGAGACTCAGAAGTACCCCAAGATCCATGGCAACACTGGAGAGGAAACCGCAGGTTCCGGCCCCGAATCCACACAAGGTCTTAGGCCCTGGAATGGACGGGAGAGGAATCCCGAGATGGCCCCTAGCAACTCGCATGAGGACTGGCCTTTCCTGAGGCCACCAGAGCGGGTCCCTGAGGTCCCGGTCGTAACTCGAGAAGACCTGCCGCAACTCTAGGAAATCCAGGAGGTTCTCCCCTCCAGGCGAGATGAGGCCCATTTCCGCTGAGGCGTCTAGAGGCTGATCACACCTCACCTCTGGAACTTCGAAAGGGTCCTTCACACCCTTGGTGCAAATCAAGAAGTTCCCCGACATACCCGTCTCCACTCGAGAGGAATCACCAGGGTCCCGCTCACATCCAGAGGAGCCCCGTTTCCGCCTCGTAGCTCGAGATGAGGGATCCTTTCCCTGCTTCGTCGGGAAAGAGTTCCCGGCGATCCCGTCGCATCTCAAGAGGAGGCCCTCTCAACAGGAACGGCGAGAGGAACTCCAGGGTCGTGCCACCATTCCAAGAGTCCCCCAGATGTCTCAGTCCATACCAGAGGAACCTCTTTTCCCTGTACCGGCTCGTCTTTAACGCCCAGGATCGACTCACACCAAGGTGGCACGTGGCACAGCCCTGTGGGAAAGCCTCGTGGGAATGCCTCGAGGGACAGCCTCGAAGGAAAGCCACAGATCCCTTGATCCACCTGACAGGAAGCATGACACTACTGCGGTAGCTCGGGAGGAAAGCGCACGTGCATGCCCCCACTTGAAACGAGGCCTGACTCCCCTGGGGAGACTGAGAAGCACCCCAAGATCCGTGGCAACACTGGAGAGGAATCCTCAGGTTCCGGCCCCGACTCCACACAAGGTCTGAGGCCCCGGCATGGACGGGAGAGGAATCCCGAAAGGGCTCCTAGCAACTAGCATGGGGACTGGCCTTTCCTGAGGCCACCAGAGCAGGACCCTGAGGTCCCCTTCGAAACTCGAGAAGACCTACCGCAACTCGAGAAAATCCAGGAGGTTCTCCCCTCCAAGCGAGATGAGGCCCTTTTCCGCTGAGGCGTCTCGAGGCTGATCACACCTCACCTCTGGAACTTCGAAAGGGTCCTTCACACCCTTGGTGCAAATCACGAGTTCCCCGACATACCCGTCTCCACTCGAGAGGAAACAAGAGGGACCCGGCCACATCCAGAGGCGCCCGGTTTCCGCCTCGTAGTTCGAGATGTTGGTTCCTTTTCCTGCTTCGTCGGGAAAGAGTTCCCGCGTTCCCGTCGCATCTCAAGAGGAGGCCCTCTCAAGAGGAACGGCGAGAGGAACTCCAGGGTCGTGCCACCATTCCAAGAGTCCCCCAGATGTCTCAGTCCATTCCAGAGGAACCTCCTTTTCCTTCACCGGCTCGTCTTTCACGCCGAGCATCGACTCACACCAAGGTGGCACGTGGCACAGCCCTGTGGGAAAACCTCGTTGGAAAGCCTCCAGGGACAGCCTCGAGGGAAAGCCTCGAGGGAAAGCCACAGATCCCTTGATCCACGTGACAGGAAGCGTGACACTACTGCTGCAGCTCGCGAGGAATGCGCACGTGCATGCCCGCACTAGAGACGAGCCCTGACTCCCATGGGGAGTCTCAGAAGCACCCCAAGATCCATGGCAACACTCGAGAGGAATCCTCAGGTTCCAGCCCCAACTCAAAATAAGGTCTTATGCCCCGGCATGGACGGGAGAGGAATCCCCAGAGGGAACCTAGCAACTCGCTTGGGGACTGGCCTTTCCTGAGGCCACCAGAGCCGGTCTCTGATGTCCCCGTCGTAACTCGAGAAGACCTGCCGCAACTCTAGAAAATCCATGAGGTTCTCCCCTCCAGGCGAGATGAGGCCCATTTCCGCTGAGGCGTCTCGAGGCTGATCACACCTCACCTCTGGAACTTCGAAAGGGTCCTTCACACCCTTGGTGCAATTAAGAAGTGCCCCGACACACTCGCCTCCACTCGAGGGGAAACACGAGGGTCCCGCCCACATCCAGAGGCGCCCGGTTTCCGCCTCGTAGCTCGAGATGAGGGATCCTTTTCCTGCTTCGTCGGGAAAGAGTTCCCGGCGTTCCCGTCGCATCTCAACAGGAGGCCCTCTCAAGAGGAACGGCGAGAGGAACTCCAGGGTCGTGCCACCATTCCAAGAGTCCCCCAGATGTCTCAGTCCATTCCAGCGGAACCTCTTTTCCCTTCACCGGCTCGTCTTTCACGCCGAGGATCGACTCACACCAAGGTGGCACGTGGCACAGCCCTGTGGGAAAGCCTCGTGGGAAAGCCTCGAGGGAAGCCTCGACGGAAAGCCACAGATCCCTTAATCCACGTGACAGGAAGCTTGACACTACTGCTGCAGCTCGGGAGGAAAGCGCACGTGCATGCCCCCACACGAGACGAGGCCTGACTCCCCTGGGGAGGCTCAAGCACCCCAAGATATATGGCAACACTGGAGAGGAATCCTGAGGTACGGGCCCCGACTCCACACAAGGTCTTAGGCCCCGGCATGGTCGGGAGAGGAATCCCGAGATGGCCCCTAGCACCTCGCATGGGGACTGGCCTTTCCTGAGGCCACAAGAACGGGTCCCTGAGGTCCCCGTCGTAACTCGAGAAGACCTGCCGCAACTCGAGAAAATCCAGGAGTTTCTCCTGTCCGGGCGAGATGAGGCACATTTCCGCTTAGGCATCTCGAGGCTGGTCACACCTCACCACTGGAACTTCGAAAGGGTCCTTCACACCCTTGGTGCAAATCAAGAAGTTCCCCGACATTCCCGTCTCCACTCGAGAGGAAACACGAGGGTCCCGCCCACATCCAGAGGCGCCCCGTTTCCGCCTTGTAGCTCGAGATGAGGGATCCTTTCCCTGCTTCGACGGGAAAGAGTTCCCGGCATTCCCGTCGCATCTCAAGAGGAGGCCCTCTCAACAGGAACGGCGAGAGGAGCTCCAGGGTCGTGCCACCATTCCAAGAGTCCCCCAGATGTCTCAGTCCATTCCAGAGGAACCTATTTTCCCTTCATCGGCTCGTCCTTCACGCCGAGGATCGACTCACACCAAGGTGGCACGTGGCACAGCCCTGTGGGAAAGCCACGAGGGAAAGCCTCGAGGGAAAGCCACTGATCCCTTGATCCACGTGACAGGAAGCGTGACACTACTGCTGCAGCTCGGGAGGAAAGCGCACGTGCATGCCCCCAATCGAGACGAGGCCTGACTCCCCTGGGATGACTCAGAAGCACCCCAAGATTCACGGCAATACTGGAGAGGAATCTTCAGCTTCCGACCCGACAGCACACAAGGTCTTAGGCCCTGGCATGGACTGGAGAGGAATCCCGAGATGGCCCGTAGCAACTCCCATGGGGACTGGCCTTTCCTGAGGCCAACAGAGCGGGTCCCTGAGGTCCCCGTCGTAACTCGAGAAGACCTGCCCCAACTCGAGAATATCCAGGAGGTTCTCCCCTCCAGGCGAGATGAAGCCCATTTCCGCTGAGGGGTCTCGAGGCTGATCACACCTCAGCTCTGGAACTTCGAAAGGGTCCTTCACACCCTTGGTGCAAATCAAGAAGTTCCCCGACATACCCGTCTACACTCGAGAGGAAACACGAGGGTCCGGCCCACATCCAGAGTCGCCCCGTTTCCACCTCGTTGCTCGAGATGAGGGATCCTGTCCCTGCTTCGTCGGGAAAGAGTTCCCGGCGTTGCCGTCGCATCTCAAGAGGAGGCCCTCTGAATAGGAACGGCGAGAGGAGCTCCAGGGTCGTGCCACCATTCCAAGAGTCACCCACATGTCTCAGTCCATTCCAGAGGAACCTCTTTTCCCTTCACCGGCTCGACTTTCACGCCGAGGATCGACTCACAGCAAGGTGTCACGTGGCACAGCCTTGTGGGAAAGCCTCGTGGGAAAGCCTCGAGGGAAAGCCTCGAGGGAAAGCCACAGATCCCTTGATCCACGTGACAGGAAGCGTGACACTACTGCTGCAGCTTGGGAGGAAAGCGCACGTGAATGCCCCAACTAGAGACGAGGCCTGACTCCCCTGGGGAGACTCAGAAGCACCCCAAGATCCATGGAAACACTGGAGAGGAATCCTCAGGTTCTGGCACCGACTCCACACAGGGTTTTAGGCCCCGTCATGGACGGGTGAGGAGTCCCGAGAGGGCCCCTAGCATCTCGCACGGGGACTGGCCTTTCCTGAGGACACCAGAGCGGGTCCCTGAGATCCCCGTCGTAACTCGAGAAGACCTGCTGCACCTCGAGAAAATCCAGGAGGTTCTCCCCTCCAGGCGAGATGAGTCCCATTTCCGCTGAGGCGTCTCGAGGCTGATCACACCTCACCTCTGGAACTTCGACAGGGTCTTTCACACCCTTGGTGCTAATCAAGAAGTTCCCCGACATACCCGTCTCCACTCGAGTGGAAACACGAGGGTCCCGCCCACATCCAGAGGCGCCCCATTTCCGCCTCGTATCTCGAGATGAGGGATCCTTTCCCTGCTTCGTCGGGAAAGAGTTCCCGGCGTTCCCGTCGCATCTCAAGAGGAGGCCCTCTCAAGAGGAATGGCGAGAGGAACTCCAGGGTCGTGCGACCATTCCAAGAGTCCCCCAGATGTCTCAGTCCATTCCAGAGGAACCTCTTTTCCCATCACCGGCTCGTTTTTCATGCCGAGGATCGACTCACACCAAGGTGGCACGTGGAACAGCCCTGTGGGAAAGCCTCGTGGGAAAGCCTCGAGGGAAAGCCTCGAGGGAAAGACACAGATCCCTTGATCCACGTGAAAGGAAGCGTGACACTACTGCTGCAGCTCGGGAGGAAAGCACACGTGCATGCCCTCAGTCGAGACGAGGCCTGACTCACCTGGGTAGACACAGAAGCACCCCATGATCCATGGCAACACTGGAGAGGAATCCTCAGGTTCCGGCCCCGACTTCACACAAGGTCTTAGGCCCCGGCATGGACGGGAGAGGAATCCCGAGAGGGCCCCTAGCAACTCGCATGGGGACTGGCCTTTCCTGAGGCCACCAGAGCGGTTCCCTGAGGCCCCCGTCGTATCTCGAGAAGACCTGCCGCAACTCGAGAAAATCCAGGAGGTTCTCCTCTCCAGGCGAGATGAGGCACATTTATGCTCAGGTGTCTCAAAGCTAATCACACCTCACATCTGGAACTTCGAAAGGGTCCTTCACACCCCTGGTGCAACTCAAGAAGTTCCCCGACATACCCGTGTCCACTCGAGAGGAAACACGAGGGTCCCGCCCACATCCAGAGGAGCCCCGTTTCCGCCTCGGAGCTTGAGATGAGGGATCCTTTCCCTGGGTCGTCGGGAAAGAATTCCCGGCATTCCCGTCGCATCTCAAGAGGAGGCGCTCTCAACAGGAACAGCGAGAGGAACTCCAGGACGTGCCACCATTCCAGGAGTCCCCCAGATGTCTCAGTCCTTTCCTGAGGAACATCTTTTCCCTTCACTGGCTCGTCTTTCACACCGAGGATCGACTCACACCAAGGTGGCACGTATCACAGCCCTGTGGGAAAGCCTCCTTGGAAAGGATCAAGGGAAAGCCCCTAGGGAAAGCCACAGATCCCTTGAGCCACGTGATAGGAAGCGTGACACTGCTGCTGCAGCTCGGGAGGAAAGCGCACGTGCATGCCCCCACTCGAGACGAGGCCTGACTCCCCTGGGGAGACTCAGAAGCACCCCAAGATCCATGTCAGCACTGGAGAGGGTACCTCAGGTTCCGGCCCCGAATCCACACAAGGTCTTAGGCTCCGGCATGGACGGGAGAGGAAACCCGAGATGGCCCCTAGCAACTCGCATGGGGATTGGCCTTTCCTGAGGTCACCAGAGCGGGTCCCTGAGGTCCCGGTCGTAACTCGAGAAGACCTGCCGCAACTTGAGAAAATCCAGGAGGTTCTCCCCTCCAGGCGAGATGAGGCCCATTTCCGCTGAGGCGTCTGGAGGCTGATCACACCTCACCTCTGGAAATTCGAAAGTGTCCTTCACACCCTTGGTGCAAATCAAGAAGTTCCCCGACATACCCGTCTCCACTCGAGAGGAAACACGAGGGTGCCGCCCACATCCATTGGAGCCCCGTTTCCGCCTCGTAGATGGAGATGAGGGATCCTTTCCCTGATTCCTCGGGAAAGAGTTCCTGGCGTTCCCGTCGCATCTCAAGAGGAGGCCCTCTCAACAGGGACGGCGAGAGGAACTCCAGGGTCGTGCCACCATTCCAAGAGTCCCCCAGATGTCTCAGTCCATTCCAGAGGAACCTCTTTTCCCTTCACCGGCTCGTCTTTCATGCCGAGGATCGACTCACACCAAAGTGGCACGTGGCACAGCCCTGTGGGAAAGCCTCGTGGGAAAGCCTCGAGGGACAGCCTCGAGGGAAAGCCACAGATCCCTTGATCCACGTGACAGGAAGCATGACACTACTGCTGCAGCTCGGGAGGAAAGGGCACGTGCATGCCCCCACTCGAGACGAGGCCTGACTCCCCTGGGGAGACTCAGAAGCACCCCAAGAAGCATGGCATCACTGGAGAGGAATCCTCAGGGTCCGGCCCCGACTCCACACAAGGTCTGACGCCCCGGCATGGACGGGAGAGGAATCCCGAGTGGGCCCCTAGAAACTAGCCTGGGGACTGGCCTTTTGTCAGGCCACCAGAGCGGGTCCCTGAGGTCCCCGTCGTAACTCGAGAAGACCTGCCGCAACTCGAGAAAATCCAGGAGGTTCTCCCCTCCAGGCGAGATGAGGCCCATTTCCGCTGAGGCGTCTCGAGGCTGATCACACCTCACCTCTGGAACTTCGAAAGGGTCCTTCACACCCGTGGTGCAAATCAAGAAGTTCCCCGACATACCCGTCTCCACTCGAAAGGAAACACGAGGGTCCCGCCCACATCCAGAGGCGCCCCGTTTCCGCCTCGTAGCTCGAGATGAGGGATCCTTTCCCTGCTTTGTCGGGAAAGAGTTCCCGGCGTTCCCGTCGCATCTCAAGAGGAGGTCCTCTGAACAGGAACGGCGAGAGGAACTCCAGGGTCGTGCCACCATTCCAAGAGTCCCCCAGATGTCTCAGTCCATTCCAGAGGAACCTCTTTCCCTTCACCGGCTCGTCTTTCACGCCGAGGATCGACTCACAGCAAGGTGGCACGTGGCACAGCCCTGAGGGAAAGCCTCGTTGGAAAGCCTCCAGGGAAAGCCTTGAGGGAAAGCCACAGATCGCTTGATGCACGTGATAGAAAGCGTGACACTACTGCTGCAGCTCGGGAGGAAAGTGCACGTGCATGCCCCCAGTGGAGATGGGGCCTGACTCCCCTGGGGAGACTCAGAAGCACCCCAAGATCCATGGCAACACTGGAGAGGAATCCTCAGGTTCCGGCCCCAACTCCACACAAAGTCTGAGGCCCCGGAATGGACGGGAGAGGAATCCCGAGTGGGCCCCTAGCAACTAGCATTGGGACTGGCCTTTCCTGAGGCCACCAGAGCGGGTCCCTGAGGTCCCCGTCGTAACTCGGGAAGACCTGCCGCAACTCGGGAAAATCCAGGAGGTTCTCCCCTCCAGGCGAGATGAGGCCCATTTCCGCCTAGGCGTCTCGAGGCTGATCACACCTCACCTCTGGAACTTCGAAAGGGTCGTTCACACACTTGGTGCAAATCAAGAAGTTCCCTGACATACCCGTCTCCACTCGAGAGGAAACATGAGGATCCCCCCCACATCCAGAGGCACCCCGTTTCCGCCTGGTAGCTCGAGATGAGGGATCCTTTCCCTGCTTCGTCGGGAAAGAGTTCCCGGCGTTCCCGTCGCATCTCAAGAGGAGGCCCTCTCAACAGGAACGGCGAGAGGAACTCCAGGGTCGTGCCACCATTCCAAGAGTCCCCCAGATGTCTGAATCCATTCCAGAGGAAGCTCTTTTCCCTTCGCCGGCTCGCCTTTCACACCGAGGATCGACTCACACCAAGGTGGCACATGGCACAGTCCTGTGGGAAAGCCTCGTTGGAAAGCCTCGAGGGAAAGGCACAGATTCCTTGATCCACGTGACAGGAAGCGTGACACGACTGCTGCAGCTCGGGAGGAAAGCAAACGTGCATGACCCCACTCGAGACGAGGCCTGACTCCCCTGGGGAGACTCAAAAGCACCCCAAGATCCATGGCAACACTGGAGAGGTATCCTCAAGTTCTGGCCCCGACTCCACAAAAGGTCTTAGGCCGCGGCATCGACGGGAGAGGAATCCCGAGATGGCCCCTAGCAACTCGCATGGGGACTGGCCTTTCCTGAGGCCACCAAGGCGGGTCCCTGAGATCCCCGTCGTAACTCGAGAAGACCTGCCGCAACTCGTGAAAATCCAGGAGGTTCTCCCCTCCAGGCGAGATGAGGCCCATTTCCGCTGAGGCGTCACGAGGCTGATCACACCTCACCTCTGGAACTTCGAAAGGGTCCTTCACACCCTTGGTGCAAATCAGGAAGTTCCCCGACATACCCGTCTCCACTCGAGAGGAAACACGAGGGTGCCGCCCACATCCAGAGGAGCCCCGTTTCCGCCTCGTAGCTCGAGAAGAGGGATACTTTCCCTGCTTCGTCGGGAAAGATTTCCCAGCGTTCCCGTCGCATCTCAAGAGGAGGCCCTCTCAACAGGAACGGCGAGAGGAACTCCAGGGTCGTGCCACCATTCCAAGAGTCCCCCAGATGTCTGAGTCCATTCCAGAGGAAGCTCTTTTCCCTTCGCCGGCTAGTCTTTCACGCCGAGGATCGACTCACACCAAGGTGGCACGTGACACAGCCCTGTGGAAAAGCCTCGAGGGAAAGCCACAGATCCCTTGATGCACGTGACAGGAAGCATGACACTACTGCTGCAGCTCGGGAGGAAAGCGCACGTGCATGCCTCCACACGAGACGAGGCCTGACTCCCCTGGGGAGACTCAGAAACACCCCAAGATCCATGGAACACTGGAGAGGAATGCTCAGGTTCCGGCCCCAACTCCACACAAGGTCTGAGGCCCCGGCATGGACGGGAGAGGAATCCCAAAAGGGCCCCTAGCAACTAGCATGGGGACTGGCCTTTCCTGAGGCCACCAGAGCGGGTCTGTGAGGTCCCTGTCGTAACTCGGGAAGACCTGCCGCAACTCGAGAAAATCCAGGAGGTTCTCCCCTCCAGGCGAGATGAGGATCTTTTCCACTGAGACGTCTCGAGGCTGATCACACCTCACCTCTGGAACTTCGAGAGGGTCCTTCACACCCTTGGTGCAAATCAAGAAGTTCCCCGACATACCCGTCTCCACTCGAGAGGAAACACGAGGGTCCCGCCCACATCCAGAGGCGCTCCGTTTCCGCCTGGTAGATCGAGATGAGGGATCCTTTCCCTGCTTCGTTGGGAAAGAGTTCCCGGCGTTCCCGTCGCATCTCAAGAGGAGGCCCTCTCAACACGAACGGCGAGAGGAACTCCAGGGTCCTGCCACCATTCCAAGAGTCCCGCAGATGTCTCAGTCCATTCCAGAGGAACCTCTTTCCCTTCACCGGCTCGTCTTTCACGCCGAGGATCGACTCACAGCAAGGTGGCACGTGGCACAGCCCTGTGGGAAAGCCTCGTTGGAAAGCCTCCATGGAAAGTCTCGAGGGAAAGCCACAGATCCCTTGATGCACGTGATAGAAATCGTGACACTACTGCTGCAGCACGGTAGGAAAGCGCACCTGCAGGCCCGGACTCCAGACGAGGCCTCACTCCCCTGGGGAGACTCAGAAGCACCCCAAGATTCATGGCAACACTGGAGAGGAATGCTCAGTTTCCGGCCCCGACTCCACACAAGGTCTTAGTCTCCGGCATGGACGGGAAAGGAATCCCGAGAGGGCCCCTAGCAACTCGCATGGGGACAGGCCTTTCCTGAGGCCACCAGAGTGGGTCCCTGAGGTGTCCGTCGTAACTCGAGAAGACCTGCCGCAACCCGAGAAAATCCAGTAGGTTCTCCCCTCCAGGCGAGATGAGGCCCATTTCCGCTGAGGCATCTCGAGGCTGATCACACCTCACCTCTGGAACTTCGAAAGGTCCTTCACACCCTTGGTGCAAATCAAGAAGTTCCCCGACATACCCGTCTCCACTCGAGAGGAAACACGAGGGTCCCGCCCACTTCCAGAGGCGCCCCCTTTCCGCCTGGTAGCTCGAGATGAGGGATCCCTTCCCTGCTTCGTCGGGAAAGAGTTCCCGGCATTCCCGTCGCTTCTCAAGAGGAGGCCCTCTCAACAGGAACGGCGAGAGGAATTCCAGGGTCGTGCCACCATTCCAAGAGTCCCGCAGAGGTCTCAGTCCATACCAGAGGAACCTCTTTTCCCATCACCGGCTCGCCTTTCACGCCGAGGATCGACTCACAGCAAGGTGGCACTTGGCACAGCCCTGTGGGAAAGCCTCGTTGGAAAGCCTCCAGGGAAAGCCTCGAGGGAAAGCCACAGATCACTTGATGCACGTGATAGGAAGTGTGACACTACTGCTGCAGCTCGGGAGGAAAGCGCACGTGCATGCCCCCACTCGAGACGAGGCCTGACTCCCCTGGGGAGACTCAGAAGCACCCCAAGATCCATGTCAGCACTGGAGAGGGTACCTCAGGTTCCGGCCCCGAATCCACACAAGGTCTTAGGCTCCGGCATGGACGGGAGAGGAAGCCCGAGAGGGCCCCTAGCAACTCGCATGGGGATTGGCCTTTCCTGAGGCCACCAGAGCGGGTCCCTGAGGTCCCCGTCGTAACTCGAGAAGACCTGCCGCAACTCGAGAAAATCCAGGAGGTTCTCCACGCCAGGCGAGATGAGGCCAATTTCCGCTGAGGCGTCTCGAGGCTGATCACACCTCACCTCTGGAACTTCGAAAGGGTCCTTCACACCCTTGGTGCAAATCAAGATGTTTCCCGACATACCCGTCTCCACTCGAGAGGAAACACGAGGGTGCCGCCCACATCCATTGGAGCCGCGTTTCCGCCTCGTAGCTCTAGATGAGGGATCCTTTCCCTGCTTCCTCGGGAAAGAGTTCCCGGCGTTCCCGTCACATCTCAAGAGAAGGCCCTCTCAAGAGGAACGGCGAGAGGAACTCCAGTGTCATGCCTCCGTTCCAAGAGTCCCCCAGAGGTCTCAGTCCTTTCCAGAGGAACCACCTCTCCTTTCACCGGCTCGTCTTTCACGCCGAGGATCGACTCACACCAAGGTGGCACGTGGCACAGCCCTGTGGGAAAGCCTCGTGGGAAAGCCTCGAGGGACAGCCTCGAGGGAAAGCCACAGATCCCTTGATCCACGTAACAGGAAGCATGTCACTACTGCTGGAGCTCGGGAGGAAAGCGCACGTGCATGCCCCTACATGAGACGAGGCCTGAGTCCCCTGGGGAGACTCAGAAGCACCCCAAGATCCATGGTAACACTGGAGAGGAATCCTCAGGTTCCGGCCCCAAATCCACACAAGGTCTGAGACCCAGGAATGGACGGGAGAGGAATCCCGAGAGGGCCCCTAGCAACTAGCATCGGGACTGGCCTTTCCTGAGGCCACCAGAACGGGTCCGTGAGGTCCCCGTCGTAACCCGGGAAGACCTGCCGCAACTCGAGATAATCCAGGAGGTTCTCCACTCCAGGCGAGATGAGGCCCATTTCCGCTGAGGCGTCTCGAGGCTGATCACACGTCACCTCTGGAACTTCGAAAGGGTCTTTCACACCCTTGGTGCAAATCAGAAGTTCCCCGACATACCTGTCTCCACTCGAGAGGAAACACGAGGGTCCCGCCCACATCCAGAGGCGCCTGGTTTCCGCCTGGAAGATCGAGATGAGGTATCCTTGCCCTGCTTCCTCGGGAAAGAGTTCCCGGCGTTCCCGTCAATCTGAAGAGGAGGCCCTCTAAACAGGGACCTCGAGAGGAACTCCAGGGTCGTGCCACCGTTCCAAGAGTCCCCCAGAGGTCTCAGTCCTTTCCAGAGGAATCTCCTCTCCTATCACCGGCTCGTCTTTCACGCCGAGTATCGACTCACACCAAGGTGGCACGTGGCACAGCCCTGTGGGAAAGCCTCGTGGGAAAGCCTCGAGGGAAAGCCTCGAGGGAAAGCCACAGATCCCTTGATCCACGTGACAGGAAGCATGACACTACTACTGGAGCTCGGGAGGAAAGCGCACGTGCATGCCCCCACACGAGACGAGGCCTGACTCCCCTGGGGAGACTCAGAAGCACCCCAAGATCCATGGTAACACTGGAGAGGAATCCTCAGGTTCTGGCCCCAAATCCACACGAGGTCTGAGGCCCCGGAATGGACCGGAGAGGAATCCCGAGTCGGCCCCTAGAAACTGGCATGGGAACTGGTCTTTCATGAGGCCACCAGAGCGGGTCCCTGAGGTCCTCGTCGTAACACGAGAAGACCTGCCGCAACTCGAGACAATCCAGGAGGTTCTCCCCTTCAGGCGAGATGAGGCCCATTTCCTCCGAGGCGTCTCGAGGCTGATCACACCTCACCTCTGGAACTTCGAAATGGTCCTTCACACCCTTGGGGCAAATCAAGAATTTCCCCGACATACCCGTCTCCAATCGAGAGGAAACCCGAGGGTCCCGCCCACATCCAGAGGTGCCCCGTTTCCGCCTCGTAGCTTGAGATGAGGGATCCTTTCCTTGCTCCTTAGGGAAAGAGTTCCCGGCGTTTCAGTCGCATCTCAAGGGGAGGCCCTCTCAACAGGAACGGCGAGAGGAACTCCAGGGTCGTGCCACCATTCCAAAGTCCCCCAGATGTCTCAGTCCATTCCAGAGGAACCTCTTTCCCTTCACCGGCTCGCCTTTCACGCTGAGGATTGACTCACACCATTGTGGCACGTGGCACAGCCCTGTGGGATAGCCTCGTGGGAAAGCCTCGAGGGAAAGCCACAGATCCCTTGATCCACGTGACACGAAGCGTGACACTACTGCTGCAACTCGGGAGGAAAGCGCTCGTGCATGCCCCCACACGAGACGAGGCCTGACTCCCCTGGGGAGACTCAGAAGCACCCCAAGATCCATGGCAACACTGGAGAGGATCCCTCACGTTCCGGCCCCGCCTCCACACATGGTCTTAGGCCCCGGCATGGACGGGAGATAAATTCCGAGATGGCCCATAGCAACTCGCATGGGGACTGGCCTTTCCTGAGGCCATCAGATCGGGTCCCTGAGGTCCCCGTCGTATGTCGAGAAGACCTGCCGCAACTCGAGAAAATCCAGGAGGTTCTGCCCTCCAGCCGAGATGAGGCCCATTTCTGCTGAGGCGTCTCGAGGCTGATAACACCTCACCTCTGGAACCTCGAAAGGGTCCTTCACACCCTTGGTGCAAATCAAGAAGTTCCCCGACATACCCGTCTCCACGCGAGAGGAAACACGAGGGTCCCGCCCACATCCAGAAGAGCCCCGTATCCGCCTAGCAGCTCGAGATGAGGGATCGTTTCCGTGCTTCGTCGGGAAAGAGTTCCCGGCGATCCCGTCGCATCTCAAGAGGAGGCCCTCTCAACAGGAACGGCGAGAGGAACTCCAGGGTCGTGCCACCATTCCAAAGTCCCCCAGATGTCTCAGTTCATTCCAGAGGAACTTCTTTCCCTTCACCAGCTCGCCTTTCACGCCGAGGATCGACTCACATCAAGGTGGCCCGTGGCACAGCCCTGTGGGAAAGCTTCGAGGGAAAGCCTCGAGGAAAAGCCACCGAATCCTTGATCCACATGACAGGAAGCGTGACACTACTGCTGCAGCTCGGGAGGAAAGCGCACATGCATGCCCCCAGTCGAGACGAGGCCTGACTCACCTGGTGAGTCTCAGAAGCAACCCAAGATCCATGTCAACACTGGAGAGGAATCCTCAGGTTCCGGCCCCGACACCACACGAGGTCTTAGGCCCCGGCATCGACGGGAGAGGAATCCCGAGATGGCCCCAAGCAACTCGCATGTGGACTGGCCTTTCCTGAGGCCACCAGAGCGGGTTCCTGAGTTCCTCGTCGTAACTCGAGAGGACATGGGGCAACTCGAGAAAATCCAGCAGGTTCTCCCCTCCAGGCGAGATGAGGCCCATTTCTGCTGAGGTGTCTCGAGGCTGATCACACCTCACCTCTGGAACTTCGAAAGGGTCCTTCACACCCTTGGTGCAAATCAAGAAGTTCCCCGACATACCCGTCTCCACTCGAGAGGAAACACGAGGGAGCAGCCCACAACCAGAGGAACCCTGTTACAGCCTCGTAGCTCGAGATGAGGGATCCTTTCCCTGCTTCTTCGGGCAAGAGTTCCCGGCGTTCCCGTCGCATCTCAAGAGGAGGCCCTCTCAAGAGGAACGGCGAGAGGAACTCCAGGGTCGTGCCACCGTTCCAAGAGTCCCCCAGATGTCTCAGTACATTCCAGAGGAAACTCTTTTCCCTTCACTGGCTCGTCTTTCACGCCGAGGATCGACTCACAGCAAGGTGGCTCGTGGCACAGCTCTGTGGGAAAGCGTCGTGTGAAGCCACAGATCCCTTGATCCTCGTGACAGAAAGCGTGACACTGCTGCAGCAGCTCCGGAGGAAAGCGCACGTGCATGCCCCCACTCGAGACGAGGCCTGACTCCCCTGGGGAGACTCAGAAGCAGCCCAAGATCCATGGCAACACTGGAGAGGAATCCTCAGATTCCGGCCCCCACTCCACACAAGGTCTTAGGCACCGGCATGGATGGGAGAGGAATCCCGAGGTGGCCCCTAGCAACTCGCATGGGGACTGGCCTTTCCTGAGGCCAGCAGAACGTGTCCCTGAGGTCCCTGTCGTAACTCGAGAAGACCTTCCGCAACTCGAGAAAATCCAGGAGGTTCTCCCCTTCAGGCGAGATGAGGCCCATTTCCTCCGAGGCTCTCGAGGCTGGTCACACCTCACCTCTGGAACTTCGAAAGGGTCCTTCACACCCTTTGTGCAAATCAAGAAGTTCCCCGACATACCCGTCTCCACTCGAGAGGAAACCCGAGGGTCCCGCCCACATCCAGAGGTGCCCCGTTTCCGCCTCGTAGCTCGAGATGAGGGATCCTTTCCCTGCTTCTTAGGGAAAGAGTTCCCGGCGTTTCCCTCGCCTCTCAAGGGGAGGCCCTCTAAACAGGAACGGCGAGAGGAACTCCAGGGTCGTGCCACCATTCCAAGAGTCCCCCAGATGTCTCAGTCCATTCCAGAGGAACCTCTTTTCCCTTCACTGGCTCGTCTTTCGCGCTGAGGATCGACTCACACCAAGGTGGAACGTGGCACAGCCCTGTGCGAAAGCCCCGTGGGAAAGCCTGGAGGGAAAGCCTCGAGGGAAAGCCACAGATCCCTTGATCCACGTGACAGGAAGCGTGACACTACTGCTGCATCTCCGGAGGAAAGCGCATTTGCATGCCCCCACTAGAGACGAGTCCTGACTACCCTGGGGAGACTCAGAAGCACCCCAAAATCCATGGAACACTGGAGAGGAAACCTCAGGTTCCGGCCCCGACTCCACACAAGGTCTTAGGCCCCGGCATCGATGGGAGCGGAATCCCGAGATGGCCCCTAGCAACTCGCATGGGGACTGGCCTTTCCTGAGGCCACCAGAGCGGGTCCCTGAGGTCCCCTTCGAAACTCGAGAAGACCTGCCGCAACTCGAGAAATCCAGGAGGTTCTCCCATCCAGGCGAGATGAGGCCCATTTCCGGTGAGGTGTCTCGAGGCTGATCACACCTCACCTCTGGAACTTCGAAAGGGTCCTTCACACCCTTGGTGCAAGTCAAGAAGTACCCCGACATACCCGTCTGCACTCGAGAGGAAACACGAGGATCCCGCCCTCATCCAGAGGAGCCCCGTTTCCGACTCGTACCTCGCGATGAGGATCCTTTCCCTGCTTCGTGGGGAAAGTGTTCCCGGCGTTCCTGTCGCATCTCAAGTGGAGGCCATCTCAACAGGAACGGCGAGAGGAGCTCCAGGGTCGTGCCACCATTCCAAGAGTCCCCAGATGTCTCAGTCCATTCCAGAGGAACCTCTTTCCCTTCACAAGCTCGCCTTTCACCACACCATGGTGGCACGTGGCACAGCCCTGTGGGATAGCCTCGTGGGAAAGCCTCGAGGGAAAGCCACAGATCCCTTGATGCACGTGACAGGAAGCGTGACACTACTGCTGCAGCTCGGAAGGAAAGCGCACGTGCATGCCCCCATTCGAGACGAGGCCTGACTCCCCTGGGGAGACTGAGAAGCACCCCAAGATCCATGGCAACACTGGAGAGGAATCCTCAGGTTCCGGCCCTGACTCAACACAAGGTGTTAGGCCCCGGCATGGACGGGAGAGGAATCCCGAGATGGCCCCTAGCAACTCGCATGGGACTGGCCTTTCCTGAGGCCACCAGAGCGGGCCCCGAGGTCTCCGTCGTAACTCGAGAAGACCTGCCGCACCTCGAGAAAATCCAGGAGGTTCTCCCCTCCAGGCGAGATGAGGCACATTTCCTGCCAGGCGTCTCGAGTCTGATCACACCTCACCTCTGGAACGTCGAAAGGGTCCTTCACACCCTTGGTGCAAATCAAGAAGTTCCCCGACATACCCGTTTCCACTCGAGAGGAAACACGAGGGTCCCGCCCACATCCAGAGGAGCCCCGTTTCTGCCTCGTAACTCATGATGAGGGATCCTTTCCTTGCTTCTTCGGGCAAGAGTTCCCGGCGTTCCTGTCGCATCTCAAGAGGAGGTCCTCTCAACAGGAACGGCGAGAGGAACTCCGGGGTCGTGCCACCATTCCACGAGTCCCCCAGATGTCTCAGTCCATTCCAGAGGAACCTCTTTTCCCTTCACCGGCTCGTCTTTCACGCCGAGAATCGACTCACACCAAGGTGGCTCGTGGAACAGCCCTGTGGGAAAGCCTCGTGGGAGAGCGTCAAGGAAAGCCTCGAGGGAAAGCCACAGATCCCTGGATCCACGTGACAGGAAGCGTGACACTACTGCTGCAGCTCGGGAGGAAAGCGCACGTGCATTTCCCAACTCGAGACGAGGCCTGACTCCCCTGGGGAGACTCAGAAGTACCCGAAGATACATGTCAACAGTGGAGAGGAATCCTCAGGTTCCGGCCCCGACTCCACACAAGGTCTGAGGCCCCGGCATGTTCGGGAGAGGAATCCCGAGATGGCCCCAAGCAACTCGCATGG
The DNA here is from genome assembly GCF_023091745.1 of Budorcas taxicolor. Lineage (NCBI taxonomy): Eukaryota > Metazoa > Chordata > Mammalia > Artiodactyla > Bovidae > Budorcas > Budorcas taxicolor. The sequence continues at coordinate 5,890,025 of NC_068920.1, forward strand.
GGACTGGCCTTTCCTGAGGCCACCAGAGCGGGTCCCTGAGGTCCCCGTCGTAACTCGAGAAGACCTGCCGCAACTCGAGAAAATCCAGGAGGTTCTCCCCTCCAGGCGAGATGAGGCCCATTTCCGCTGAGGCGTCTCGAGGCTGATCACACCTCACCTCTGGAACTTCCAAAGGGTCCTTCACACCCTTGGTGCAAATCAAGAAGTTCCCCGACATACCCGTCTCCACTCGAGAGGAAACACGAGGGTGCCACCTACATCCAGTGGAGCCACGTTTCTGCCTGGTAGCTCGAGATGAGGGATCCTTTCCGTGCTTCGTCGGGAAAGAGTTCCCGGCGTTCCCGTCGCATCTCAAGAGGAGGCCCTCTCAACAGGAATGGCGAGAGGAACTCCAGGGTCGTGCCACAATTCCAAAGTCCCCCAGATGTCTCAGTCCATTCCAGGGGAACCTCTTTCCCTTCACAAGGTCGCCTTTCACCACACCATGGTGGCACGTGGCACAGCCTTGTGGGATAGCCTCGTGGGAAAGCCTCGAGGGAAAGCCACAGATTCCTTGATGCACATGACAGGAAGCGTGACACTACTGCTGCAGCTCGGGAGGAAAGCGCACGTGCATGCCCCCATTCGAGACGAGGCCTGACTCCCCTGGGGAGACTGAGAAGCAACCCAAGATCCATGGCAAAACTGGAGAGGAATCCTCAGGTTCCGGCCCTGACTCAAAACAAGGTGTTAGGCCCCGGCATGGACGGGAGAGGAATCCCGAGATGGCCCCTAGAAACTCGCATGGGACTGGCCTTTCCTGAGGCCACCAGAGCGGGCCCCGAGGTCTCCGTCGTAACTCGAGAAGACCTGCCGCACCTCGAGAAAATCCAGGAGGTTCTCCCCTCCAGGCGAGATGAGGCCCATTTCCTGCCAGGCGTCTCGAGTCTGATCACACCTCACCTCTGGAACTTCGAAAGGGTCCTTCACACCCTTGGTGCAAATCAAGAAGTTCCCCGACATACCCGTCTCCACTCGAGAGGAAACACGATGGTCCCGCCCACATCCAGAGGCGCCCTGATTCCGCCTGGTAGCTCGAGATGAGGGATCCTTTCCCTGCTTCGTCGGGAAAGAGTTCCCGGCGTTCCCGTCGCATCTCAAGAGGAGGCCCTCTCAACAGGAACGGCGAGAGGAACTCCAGGGTCGTGCCACCATTCCAAGAGTCCCCCAGATGTCTCAGTCCATTCCAGAGGAACCTCTTTCCCGTCACCGGCTCGTCTTTCACGCCGAGGATCGACTCACAGCAAGGTGGCAGGTGGCACAGCCCTTTGGGAAAGCCTCGTTGGAAAGCCTCCAGGGAAAGCCTAGAGGGAAAGCCACAGATCCCTTGATCCACGTGATAGGAAGCGTGAAACTGCTGCTGCAGCTCGGGAGGAAAGTGCACGTGCATGCCCCCACTCGAGACGAGGCCTGACTCCCCTGGGGAGACTCAGAAGCACACCAAGATCCATGTCAGCACTGGAGAGGATTCCTCAGGTTCAGGACCCGAATCCACACAAGGTCGTAGGCTCCGACATGGACGGGAGAGGAATCCCGAGATGGCCCCTAGCAACTCGCATCGGGACTGGCCTTTCCTGAGGCCACGAGTGCGGGTCCCTGAGGTCCCCGTCGTAACTCGAGAAGACCTTCCGAAACTCGAGAAAATACAGGAGGACCTCCCCTCCAGGCGAGATGAGGCCCATTTCCGCTGAGGCGTCTCGAGGCTGATCACACCTCACCTCTGGAACTTCGAAAGGGTCCTTCACACCCTTGGTGCAAATCAAGATGTTTCCCGACATACCCGTCTCCACTCGAGAGGAAACACACGGGTGCCGCCCACATCCATTGGAGCCCCGTTTCCGCCTCGTAGCTGGAGATGAGGGATCCTTTCCCTGCTTCCTCGGGAAAGAGTTCCCGGCGTTCCCGTCACATCTCAAGAGGAGGCCCTCTCAACAGGGACGGCGAGAGGAACTCCAGGGTCGTGCCACCGTTCCAAGAGTCCCCCAGAGGTCTCAGTCCTTTTCCAGAGGAACCTCCTCTCCTTTCACCGGCTCGTCTTTCACGCCGAGGATGGACGCACACCAAGGTGGCACGTGGCACAGCCCTGAGGGAAAGCCTCGTGGGAAAGCCTCGAGGGAAAGCCTCGAGGGAAAGCCACAGATCCCTTGATCCACGTGACAGGAAGCATGTCACTACTGCTGGAGCTCGGGAGGAAAGCGCACGTGCATGCCCCCACATGAGACGAGGCCTGAGTCCCCTGGGGAGACTCAGAAGCACCCCAAGATCCATGGTAACACTGGAGAGGAATCCTCAGGTTCCGGCCCCAAATCCACACAAGGTCTGAGGCCCAGGAATGGACGGGAGAGGAATCCCGAGAGGGCCCCTAGCAACTAGCATCGGGACTGGCCTTTCCTGAGGCCACCAGAACGGGTCCGTGAGGTCCCCGTCGTAACCCGGGAAGACCTGCCGCAACTCGAGATAATCCAGGAGGTTCTCCACTCCAGGCGAGATGAGGCCCATTTCCGCTGAGGCGTCTCGAGGCTGATCACACCTCACCTCTGGAACTTCGAAAGGGTCTTTCACACCCTTGGTGCAAATCAGAAGTTCCCCGACATACCCGTCTCCACTCGAGAGGAAACACGAGGGTCCCGCCCACATCCAGAGGCGCCTGGTTTCCGCCTGGAAGATCGAGATGAGGGATCCTTTCCCTGCTTCCTCGGGAAAGAGTTCCCGGTGTTCCCGTCGCATCTCAAGAGGAGGCCCTCTCAACAGGAACGGCGAGAGGAACTCCAGGGTCGTGCCACCATTCCAAGAGTCCCCCAGATGTCTCAGTCCATTCCAGAGGAACCTCTTTCCCTTCACCGGCTCATCTTTCACGCCGAGGATCGACTCACAGCAAGGTGGCACGTGGCACAGCCTTGAGGGAAAGCCTGGTTGGAAAGCCTCCAGGGAAAGCCTCGAGGGAAAGCCACAGATCCCTTGATGCACGTGATAGAAAGCGTGACACTACTGCTGCAGCTCGGGAGGAAAGCGCACGTGCATGCCCCCAGTGGAGATGAGGCCTGACTCCCCTGGGGAGACTCAGAAGCACCCCAAGATCCATGGCCACACTGGAGAGGAATCCTCAGGTTCCGGCCCCGACTCCACACAAGTTCTTAGGCCCCGGCATGGACGGGAGAGGAATCCCGAGGGGTCCCTAGCAACTAGCATGGGGACTGGCCTTTCCTGAGGCCACCAGAGCGGGTCCGTGAGGTCCCCGTCGTAACTCGGGAAGACCTGCCGCAACTCGAGAAAATCCAGGAGGTTCTCCCCTCCAGGCGAGATGAGGCCCTTTTCCACTGAGGCGTCTCGAGGCTGATCACACCTCACCTCTGGAACTTCAAAAGGGTCCTTCACACCCTTGGTGCAAATCAAGATGTTTCCTGACATACCCGTCTCCACTCGAGAGGAAACACGAGGGTGCCACCCACATCCATTGGAGCCCCGTTTCCGCCTCGTAGCTCGAGATGAGGTATCCTTGCCCTGCTTCCTCGGGAAAGAGTTCCCGGCGTTCCCGTCAATCTGAAGAGGAGGCCCTCTAAACAGGGACCGCGAGAGGAACTCCAGGGTCGTGCCACCGTTCCAAGAGTCCCCCAGAGGTCTCAGTCCTTTCCAGAGGAATCTCCTCTCCTATCACCGGCTCGTCTTTCACGCCGAGTATCGACTCACACCAAGGTGGCACGTGGCACAGCCCTGTGGGAAAGCCTCGTGGGAAAGCCTCGAGGGAAAGCCTCGAGGGAAAGCCACAGATCCCTTGATCCACGTGACAGGAAGCATGACACTACTGCTGGAGCTCGGGAGGAAAGCGCACGTGCATGCCCCCACACGAGACGAGGCCTGACTCCCCTGGGGAGACTCAGAGGCACCCCATGATCCATGGCAACACTGGAGAGGAATCCTCAGGTTCCGGCCCCGACTTCACACAAGGTCTTAGGCCCCGGCATGGACGGGAGAGGAATCCCGAGAGTGCCCCTAGCAACTCGCATGGGGACTGGCCATTCCTGAGGCCACCAGAGCGGTTCCCTGAGGTCCCCGTCGTATCTCGAGAAGACCTGCCGCAACTCGAGAAAATCCAGGAGGTTCTCCCCTCCAGGCGAGATGAGGCCCATTTCCGCTCAGGTGTCTCGAAGCTAATCACACCTCACTTCTGGAACTTCGAAAGGGTCCTTCACACCCCTGGTGCAACTCAAGAAGTTCCCCGACATACCCGTGTCCACTCGAGAGGAAACACGAGGGTCCCGCCCACATCCAGAGGAGCCCCGTTTCCGCCTCGGAGCTTGAGATGAGGGATCCTTTCCCTGCGTCGTCGGGAAAGAATTCCCGGCATTCCCGTCGCATCTCAAGAGGAGGCGCTCTCAACAGGAACGGCGAGAGGAACTCCAGGACGTGCCACCATTCCAGGAGTCCCCCAATGTCTCAGTCCTTTCCTGAGGAACATCTTTTCCCTTCACTGGCTCGTCTTTCACACCGAGGATCGACTCACACCAAGGTGGCACGTAGCACAGCCCTGTGGGAAAGCCTCCTTGGAAAGGATCAAGGGAAAGCCCCGAGGGAAAGCCACAGATCCCTTGAGCCACGTGATAGGAAGCGTGACACTGCTGCTGCAGCTCGGGAGGAAAGCGCACGTGCATGCCCCCACTCGAGACGAGGCCTGACTCCCCTGGGGAGACTCAGAAGCACCCCAAGATCCATGTCAGCACTGGAGAGGGTACCTCAGGTTCCGGCCCCGCATCCACACAAGGTCTTAGGCTTCGGCATGGACGGGAGAGGAAGCCCGAGATGGCCCCTAGCAACTCGCATGGGGATTGGCCTTTCCTGAGGCCACCAGAGCGGGTCCCTGAGGTCCCCGTCGTAACTCGAGAAGACCTGCCGCAACTCGAGAAAATCCAGGAGGTTCTCCACGCCAGGCGAGATGAGGCCCATTTCCGCTGAGGCGTCTCGAGGCTGATCACACCTCACCTCTGGAACTTCGAAAGGGTCCTTCACACCCTTGGTGCAAATCAAGATGTTTCCCGACATACCCGTCTCCACTCGAGAGGAAACACGAGGGTGCCGCCCACATCCATTGGAGCCCCGTTTCCGCCTCGTAGCTCGAGATGAGGGATCCTTTCCCTGCTTCCTCGGGAAAGAGTTCCTGGCGTTCCCGTCGCATCTCAAGAGGAGGCCCTCTCAACAGGAACGGCGAGAGGAACTCCAGGGTCGTGCCACCATTCCAAGAGTCCCCCAGATGTCTCAGTCCATTCCAGAGGAACCTCTTTTCCCTTCACCGGCTCGTCTTTCATGCCGAGGATCGACTCACACCAAAGTGGCACGTGGCACAGCCCTGTGGGAAAGCCTCGTGGGAAAGCCTCGAGGGACAGCCTCGAGGGAAAGCCACAGATCCCTTGATCCACGTGACAGGAAGCATGACACTACTGCTGCAGCTCGGGAGGAAAGGGCACGTGCATGCCCCCACACGAGACGAGGCCTGACTCCCCTGGGGAGACTCAGAAGCACCCCAAGATCCATGGCAACACTGGAGAGGAATCCTCAGGGTCCGGCCCCTACTCCACACAAGGTCTGAGGCCCCGGCATCGACGGGAGAGGAATCCCGAGTCGGCCCCTAGCAACTAGACTGTGGACTGGCCTTTTGTGAGGCCACCAGAGCGGGTCCCTGAGGTCCCCGTCGTAACTCGAGAAGACCTGCCGCAACTCGAGAAAATCCAGGAGGTTCTCCCCTCCAGGCGAGATGAGGCCCATTTCCGCTGAGGCGTCTCGAGGCTGATCACACCTCACCACTGGAACTTCGAAAGGGTCCTTCACACCCTTGGGGCAAATCAAGAATTTCCCCGACATACCCGTCTCCACTCGAGAGGAAACCCGAGGGTCCCGCCCACATCCAGAGGTGCCCTGTTTCCGCCTCGTAGCTTGAGATGAGGGATCCTTTCCTTGCTCCTTAGGGAAAGAGTTCCCGGCGTTTCAGTCGCATCTCAAGGGGAGGCCCTCTCAACAGGAACGGCGAGAGGAACTCCAGGGTCATGCCACCATTCCAAAGTCCCCCAGATGTCTCAGTCCATTCCAGAGGAACCTCTTTCCCTTCACCGGCTCGCCTTTCACGCCGAGGATTGACTCACACCATTGTGGCACGTGGCACAGCCCTGTGGGATAGCCTCGTGGGAAAGCCTCGAGGGAAAGCCACAGATCCCTTGATCCACGTGACACGAAGCGTGACACTACTGCTGCAACTCGGGAGGAAAGCGCACGTGCATGCCCCCACTCGAGACGAGGCCTGACTCCCCTGGGGAGACTCAGAAGCACCCCAAGATCCATGGCAACACTGGAGAGGATCCCTCACGTTCCGGCCCCGCCTCCACACATGGTCTTAGGCCCCGGCATGGACCGGAGATGAATTCCGAGATGGCCCATAGCAACTCGCATGGGGACTGGCCTTTCCTGAGGCCATCAGATCGGGTCCCTGAGGTCCCCGTCGTATGTCGAGAAGACCTGCCGCAACTCGAGAAAATCCAGGAGGTTCTGCCCTCCAGCCGAGATGAGGCCCATTTCTGCTGAGGCGTCTCGAGGCTGATAACACCTCACCTCTGGAACCTCGAAAGGGTCCTTCACACCCTTGGTGCAAATCAAGAAGTTCCCCGACATACCCGTCTCCACGCGAGAGGAAACACGAGGGTCCCGCCCACATCCAGAAGAGCCCCGTATCCGCCTAGCAGCTCGAGATGAGGGATCGTTTCCGTGCTTCGTCGGGAAAGAGTTCCCGGCGATCCCGTCGCATCTCAAGAGGAGGCCCTCTCAACAGGAACGGCGAGAGGAACTCCAGGGTCGTGCCACCATTCCAAAGTCCCCCAGATGTCTCAGTTCATTCCAGAGGAACTTCTTTCCCTTCACCAGCTCGCCTTTCACGCCGAGGATCGACTCACATCAAGGTGGCCCGTGGCACAGCCCTGTGGGAAAGCTTCGAGGGAAAGCCTCGAGGAAAAGCCACCGAATCCTTGATCCACATGACAGGAAGCGTGACACTACTGCTGCAGCTCGGGAGGAAAGCGCACATGCATGCCCCCAGTCGAGACGAGGCCTGACTCACCTGGTGAGTCTCAGAAGCAACCCAAGATCCATGTCAACACTGGAGAGGAATCCTCAGGTTCCGGCCCCGACACCACACGAGGTCTTAGGCCCCGGCATCGACGGGAGAGGAATCCCGAGATGGCCCCAAGCAACTCGCATGTGGACTGGCCTTTCCTGAGGCCACCAGAGCGGGTTCCTGAGTTCCTCGTCGTAACTCGAGAGGACATGGGGCAACTCGAGAAAATCCAGCAGGTTCTCCCCTCCAGGCGAGATGAGGCCCATTTCTGCTGAGGCGTCTCGAGGCTGATCACACCTCACCTCTGGAACTTCGAAAGGGTCCTTCACACCCTTGGTGCAAATCAAGAAGTTCCCCAACATACCCGTCTCCACTCGAGAGGAAACACGAGGGAGCAGCCCACAACCAGAGGAACCCTGTTACAGCCTCGTAGCTCGAGATGAGGGATCCTTTCCCTGCTTCTTCGGGCAAGAGTTCCCGGCCTTCCCGTCGCATCTCAAGAGGAGGCCCTCTCAACAGGAACGGCGAGAGGAACACCAGGGTCGTGCCACCGTTCCAAGAGTCCCCCAGATGTCTCAGTACATTCCAGAGGAAACTCTTTTCCCTTCACTGGCTCGTCTTTCACGCCGAGGATCGACTCACAGCAAGGTGGCTCGTGGCACAGCTCTGTGGGAAAGCGTCGTGTGAAGCCACAGATCCCTTGATCCTCGTGACAGAAAGCGTGACACTGCTGCAGCAGCTCCGGAGGAAAGCGCACGTGCATGCCCCCACTCGAGACGAGGCCTGACTCCCCTGGGGAGACTCAGAAGCAGCCCAAGATCCATGGCAACACTGGAGAGGAATCCTCAGATTCCGGCCCCCACTCCACACAAGGTCTTAGGCACCGGCATGGATGGGAGAGGAATCCCGAGGTGGCCCCTAGCAACTCGCATGGGGACTGGCCTTTCCTGAGGCCAGCAGAACGTGTCCCTGAGGTCCCTGTCGTAACTCGAGAAGACCTTCCGCAACTCGAGAAAATCCAGGAGGTTCTCCCCTTCAGGCGAGATGAGGCCCATTTCCTCCGAGGCTCTCGAGGCTGGTCACACCTCACCTCTGGAACTTCAAAAGGGTCCTTCACACCCTTTGTGCAAATCAAGAAGTTCCCCGACATACCCGTCTCCACTCGAGAGGAAACCCGAGGGTCCCGCCCACATCCAGAGGTGCCCCGTTTCCGCCTCGTAGCTCGAGATGAGGGATCCTTTCCCTGCTTCTTAGGGAAAGAGTTCCCGGCGTTTCCCTCGCCTCTCAAGGGGAGGCCCTCTAAACAGGAACGGCGAGAGGAACTCCAGGGTCGTGCCACCATTCCAAGAGTCCCCCAGATGTCTCAGTCCATTCCAGAGGAACCTCTTTTCCCTTCACTGGCTCGTCTTTCGCGCTGAGGATCGACTCACACCAAGGTGGAACGTGGCACAGCCCTGTGCGAAAGCCCCGTGGGAAAGCCTGGAGGGAAAGCCTCGAGGGAAAGCCACAGATCCCTTGATCCACGTGACAGGAAGCGTGACACTACTGCTGCATCTCCGGAGGAAAGCGCATTTGCATGCCCCCACTAGAGACGAGTCCTGACTACCCTGGGGAGACTCAGAAGCACCCCAAAATCCATGGAACACTGGAGAGGAAACCTCAGGTTCCGGCCCCGACTCCACACAAGGTCTTAGGCCCCGGCATCGATGGGAGCGGAATCCCGAGATGGCCCCTAGCAACTCGCATGGGGACTGGCCTTTCCTGAGGCCACCAGAGCGGGTCCCTGAGGTCCCCTTCGAAACTCGAGAAGACCTGCCGCAACTCGAGAAATCCAGGAGGTTCTCCCATCCAGGCGAGATGAGGCCCATTTCCGGTGAGGTGTCTCGAGGCTGATCACACCTCACCTCTGGAACTTCGAAAGGGTCCTTCACACCCTTGGTGCAAGTCAAGAAGTACCCCGACATACCCGTCTGCACTCGAGAGGAAACACGAGGATCCCGCCCTCATCCAGAGGAGCCCCGTTTCCGACTCGTACCTCGCGATGAGGATCCTTTCCCTGCTTCGTGGGGAAAGTGTTCCCGGCGTTCCTGTCGCATCTCAAGTGGAGGCCATCTCAACAGGAACGGCGAGAGGAGCTCCAGGGTCGTGCCACCATTCCAAGAGTCCCCAGATGTCTCAGTCCATTCCAGAGGAACCTCTTTCCCTTCACAAGCTCGCCTTTCACCACACCATGGTGGCACGTGGCACAGCCCTGTGGGATAGCCTCGTGGGAAAGCCTCGAGGGAAAGCCACAGATCCCTTGATGCACGTGACAGGAAGCGTGACACTACTGCTGCAGCTCGGGAGGAAAGCGCACGTGCATGCCCCCATTCGAGACGAGGCCTGACTCCCCTGGGGAGACTGAGAAGCACCCCAAGATCCATGGCAACACTGGAGAGGAATCCTCAGGTTCCGGCCCTGACTCAACACAAGGTGTTAGGCCCCGGCATGGACGGGAGAGGAATCCCGAGATGGCCCCTAGCAACTCGCATGGGACTGGCCTTTCCTGAGGCCACCAGAGCGGGCCCCGAGGTCTCCGTCGTAACTCGAGAAGACCTGCCGCACCTCGAGAAAATCCAGGAGGTTCTCCCCTCCAGGCGAGATGAGGCACATTTCCTGCCAGGCGTCTCGAGTCTGATCACACCTCACCTCTGGAACGTCGAAAGGGTCCTTCACACCCTTGGTGCAAATCAAGAAGTTCCCCGACATACCCGTCTCAACTCGAGAGGAAACCCGAGGGTCCCGCCCACATCCAGAGGTGCCCCGTTTCCGCCTCGTAGCTCGAGATGAGGGATCCTTTCACTGCTTCGTCGGGAAAGAATTCCCGGCATTCCCATCGCATCTAAAGAAGAGGCCCTCTCAACAGATACGGTGTGAGGAACTCCAGGTTGGTGCCACCATTCCAAGAGTCCACCAGATGTCTCAGTCCTTTCCAGAGGAACCTCTTATCCCTACACCGGCTCGTCTTCTACGCCGACGATCGACTCACACAAAGGTGGCCCGTGGCACAGCCCTGTGGGAAAGCCCCGTGGGAAAGCCTCGAGGGAAACCTCGAGGGAAAGCCACAGATCCCTTGATCCACGTGACAGGAAGCGTGACACTACTGATTCAGCTCGGGAGGAAAGCGCACGTGCATGCCCCCACTAGAGACCAGGCCTGACTCCCCTGGGGAGACTCAGAGGCACCCCAAGATCCATGTCAACACTGGAGAGGAATCCTCAGGTTCGGGCCCGGCTCCACACAAGGTCTTAGGCCCCGGCATGGACGGGAGAGGAATCCCTAGATGGCCCCTAGCAACTCGAATGGGGACTGGCCTTTCCTGAGGCCACCAGAGCCGGTCCCTGAGGTCCCCGTCGTAACTCGAGAGGACCTGCTGCAAGTCGAGAAAATCCAGGAGCTTCTCCCCTCCAGGCGAGATCAGGCCCATTTCCGCTGGAGCGTCTCGAGGCCGATCACACCTCACCTCTGAAACTTCGAAAGGGTCCTTCACACCCTTGGTGCAAATCAAGAAGTTCCCCGACATACCCGTTTCCACTCGAGAGGAAACACGAGGGTCCCGCCCACATCCAGAGGAGCCCCGTTTCTGCCTCGTAACTCATGATGAGGGATCCTTTCCTTGCTTCTTCGGGCAAGAGTTCCCGGCGTTCCTGTCGCATCTCAAGAGGAGGTCCTCTCAACAGGAACGGCGAGAGGAACTCCGGGGTCGTGCCACCATTCCACGAGTCCCCCAGATGTCTCAGTCCATTCCAGAGGAACCTCTTTTCCCTTCACCGGCTCGTCTTTCACGCCGAGAATCGACTCACACCAAGGTGGCTCGTGGAACAGCCCTGTGGGAAAGCCTCGTGGGAGAGCGTCAAGGAAAGCCTCGAGGGAAAGCCACAGATCCCTGGATCCACGTGACAGGAAGCGTGACACTACTGCTGCAGCTCGGGAGGAAAGCGCACGTGCATTTCCCAACTCGAGACGAGGCCTGACTCCCCTGGGGAGACTCAGAAGTACCCGAAGATACATGTCAACAGTGGAGAGGAATCCTCAGGTTCCGGCCCCGACTCCACACAAGGTCTGAGGCCCCGGCATGTTCGGGAGAGGAATCCCGAGATGGCCCCAAGCAACTCGCATGGGGACTGGCCTTTCCTGAGGCCACCAGAGCGGGTCCCTGAGGTCCCCGTCGTAACTCGAGAAGACCTGCCGCAACTCGAGAAAATCCAGGAGGTTCTCCCCTCCAGGCGAGATGAGGCCCATTTCCGCTGAGGCGTCTCGAGGCTGATCACACCTCACCTCTGGAACTTCCAAAGGGTCCTTCACACCCTTGGTGCAAATCAAGAAGTTCCCCGACATACCCGTCTCCACTCGAGAGGAAACACGAGGGTGCCACCTACATCCAGTGGAGCCACGTTTCTGCCTGGTAGCTCGAGATGAGGGATCCTTTCCGTGCTTCGTCGGGAAAGAGTTCCCGGCGTTCCCGTCGCATCTCAAGAGGAGGCCCTCTCAACAGGAACGGCGAGAGGAACTCCAGGGTCGTGCCACAATTCCAAAGTCCCCCAGATGTCTCAGTCCATTCCAGGGGAACCTCTTTCCCTTCACAAGGTCGCCTTTCACCACACCATGGTGGCACGTGGCACAGCCTTGTGGGATAGCCTCGTGGGAAATCCTCGAGGGAAAGCCACAGATTCCTTGATGCACATGACAGGAAGCGTGACACTACTGCTGCAGCTCGGGAGGAAAGCGCACGTGCATGCCCCCATTCGAGACGAGGCCTGACTCCCCTGGGGAGACTGAGAAGCAACCCAAGATCCATGGCAAAACTGGAGAGGAATCCTCAGGTTCCGGCCCTGACTCAAAACAAGGTGTTAGGCCCCGGCATGGACGGGAGAGGAATCCCGAGATGGCCCCTAGCAACTCGCATGGGACTGGCCTTTCCTGAGGCCACCAGAGCGGGCCCCGAGGTCTCCGTCGTAACTCGAGAAGACCTGCCGCACCTCGAGAAAATCCAGGAGGTTCTCCCCTCCAGGCGAGATGAGGCCCATTTCCTGCCAGGCGTCTCGAGTCTGATCACACCTCACCTCTGGAACGTCGAAAGGGTCCTTCACACCCTTGGTGCAAATCAAGAAGTTCCCCGACATACCCGTCTCAACTCGAGAGGAAACCCGAGGGTCCCGCCCACATCCAGAGGTGCCCCGTTTCCGCCTCGTAGCTCGAGATGAGGGATCCTTTCCCTGCTTCGTCGGGAAAGAGTTCCCGGCATTCCCGTCGCATCTAAAGAGAAGGCCCTCTCAACAGGTACGGTGAGAGGAACTCCAGGGTCGTGCCACCATTCCAAGAGTCCCCCAGATGTCTCAGTCCTTTCCAGAGGAACCTCTTATCCCTACACCGGCTCGTCTTCTACGCCGACGATCGACTCACACAAAGGTGGCCCTTGGCACAGCCCTGTGGGAAAGCCCCGTGGGAAAGCCTCGAGGGAAACCTCGAGGGAAAGCCACAGATCCCTTGATCCACGTGACAGGAAGCGTGACACTACTGCTTCAGCTCGGGAGGAAAGCGCACGTGCATGCCCCCACTCGAGACGAGGCCTGACTCCCCTGGGGATACTCAGAAGCACCCCAAGATCCATGTCAACACTGGAGAGGAATCCTCAGGTTCCGACCCCGACTCCACACAAGGTCTTTGGTTCGGCATGGACGGGAGAGGAATCCCGAGATGGCCCCTAGAAACTCGCATGGGGATTGGCCTTTCCTGAGGCCACCAGAGCGGGTCCCTGAGGTCCCCGTCGTAACTCGAGAAGACCTGCCGCAACTCCAGAAAATCCAGCATGTTCTCCCCTCCAGGTGAGATGAGGCCCATTTCCGCTGAGGCGTCTCCAGGCTGATCACACCTCACCTCTGGAACTTCGAAAGGCTCCTTCACACCCTTGGTGCAAATCAAGATGTTCCCCGACATACCCGTATCCAGGCGAGAGGAAACACGAGGGTCCCGCCCACATCCAGAAGAGCCTCGTATCCGCCTAGCAGCTCGAGATGAGGGATCCTTTCCGTGGTTCGTCGGGAAAGAGTTCCCGGCGTTCCCGTCCCATCTCAAGAGGAGGCCCTCTCAACAGGAAAGGCGAGAGGAACTCCGGGGTCGTGCCACCATTCCAAAGTCCCCCAGATCTCTCAGTCCGTTCCAGAGGAACCTCTTTCCCTTCACAAGTTCGCCTTTCACGCCGAGGATTGACTCACACCATGGTGGCACGTGGCACAGCCCTGTGGGATAGCCTCGTGGGAAAGCCTCGAGGGAAAGCCATAGATCCCTTGATCCACGAGACAGGAAGCGTGACACTACTGCTGCAGCTCGGGAGGAAAGCGCACATGCATGCCCCCATTCGAGACGAGGCCTGACTCCCCTGGGGAGACTGAGAAGCACCCCAAGATCCATGGCAAAACTGGATAGGAATCCTCAGGTTCCGGCCCTGACTCCACACAAGGTCTTAGGCCCCGGCATGGACGGGAGAGGAATCCCGAGATGGCCCCTTAGCAACTCGCATGGGACTGGCTTTTCCTGAGGCCACCAGAGCGGGCCCCGAGATCTCCGTCGTAACTCGAGAATACCTGCCGCAACTCGAGAAAATCCAGGAGGTTCTCCCCTCCAGGCGAGATGAGGCCCATTTCCGCTGAGGCGACTCGAGGCTGATCACACCTCACCTCTGGAACTTCGAAAGGGTCCTTCACACCCTTGGTGCAAATCAAGAAGTTCCCCGACATACGCGTCTCCACTCGAAAGGAAAAACGAGGGTCCGGCCAAAATCCAGAGGAGCCCCGTTTCCGCCTCGTAGCTCGAGATGAGGGATCCTTTCCCTGCTTCGTCGGGAAAGAGTTCCCGGCGTTCCCGGCGCATCTCAAGAGGAGACCTTCTCAACAGGAACGGCGAGAGGAACTCCAGGGTCGTGCCACCATTCCAAGAGTCCCCCAGATGTCTCAGTCCATTCCAGAGGAACCTCTTTTCCCTTCACCGGCTCGTCTTTCACGCCGAGGATTGACTCACGCCAAGGTGGCACGTGGCACAGCCCTGTGGGAAAGCCTCGTGGGAAAGCCTCGAGGGAATACCTCGAGGGAAAGCCACAGATCCCTTGATCCACGTGACAGGAAGCGTGACACTACTGCTGCAGCTCGGGAGGAAAGCGCACGTGCATGCCCCCACTCGAGACGAGGCCTGACTCCCCTGGGGAGACTCAGAAGCACCCCAAGATCCATGGCAACACTGGAGAGTTATCCTCGGGTTCCTTCCCCGACGCCACACAAGGTCTTAGGCCCCGGCATGGACAGGATAGGAATCCCGAGAGGGCCCCTAGCAACTCGCATGGGGACTGGCCTTTCCTGAGGCCACCAGAGCGGGCCCCGAAGTCTCCGTCGTAACTCGAGAAGACCTGCCGCACCTCGAGAAAATCCAGGAGGTTCCCCCTCCAGGCGAGATGAGGCCCATTTCCTGCCAGGCGTCTCGAGGCTGATCACACCTCACCTCTGGAACTTCGAAAGGGTCCTTCACACCCTTGGTGCAAATCAAGAAGTTCCCCGACATATCCGTCTCCACTCGAGAGGAATCACCAGGGTCCCGCCCACATCCAGAGGAGCCCCGTTTCCGCCTCGTAGCTCGAGATGAGGGATCCTTTCCCTGCTTCGTCGGGAAAGAGTTCCCGGCGATCCCGTCGCATCTCAAGAGGAGGCCCTCTCAACAGGAACGGCGAGAGGAACTCCAGGGTCGTGCCACCATTCCAAGAGTCCCCCAGATGTCTCAGTCCATACCAGAGGAACCTCTTTTCCCTGCACCGGCTCGTCTTTAACGCCCAGGATCGACTCACACCAAGGTGGCACGTGGCACAGCCCTGTGGGAAAGCCTCGTGGGAATGCCTCGAGGGACAGCCTCCAAGGAAAGGCACAGATCCCTTGATCCACCTGACAGGAAGCATGACACCACTGCGGTAGCTCGGGAGGAAAGCGCACGTGCATGCCCCCACTTGAAACGAGGCCTGACTCCCCTGGGGAGACTGAGAAGCACCCCAAGATCCGTGGCAACACTGGAGAGGAATCCTCAGGTTCCGGCCCCGACTCCACACAAGGTCTGAGGCCCCGGCATGGACGGGAGAGGAATCCCGAAAGGGCTCCTAGCAACTAGCATGGGGACTGGCCTTTCCTGAGGCCACCAGAGCAGGACCCTGAGGTCCCCTTCGAAACTCGAGAAGACCTACCACAACTCGAGAAAATCCAGGAGGTTCTCCCCTCCAAGCGAGATGAGGCCCTTTTCCGCTGAGGCGTCTCGAGGCTGATCACACCTCACCTCTGGAACTTCGAAAGGGTCCTTCACACCCTTGGTGCAAATCACGAGTTCCCCGACATACCCGTCTCCACTCGAGAGGAAACAAGAGGGACCCGGCCACATCCAGAGGCGCCCGGTTTCCGCCTCGTAGTTCGAGATGTTGGTTCCTTTTCCTGCTTCGTCGGGAAAGAGTTCCCGCGTTCCCGTCGCATCTCAAGAGGAGGCCCTCTCAAGAGGAACGGCGAGAGGAACTCCAGGGTCGTGCCACCATTCCAAGAGTCCCCCAGATGTCTCAGTCCATTCCAGAGGAACCTCCTTTTCCTTCACCGGCTCGTCTTTCACGCCGAGCATCGACTCACACCAAGGTGGCACGTGGCACAGCCCTGTGGGAAAACCTCGTTGGAAAGCCTCCAGGGACAGCCTCGAGGGAAAGCCTCGATGGAAAGCCACAGATCCCTTGATCCACGTGACAGGAAGCGTGACACTACTGCTGCAGCTCGCGAGGAATGCGCACGTGCATGCCCGCACTAGAGACGAGCCCTGACTCCCATGGGGAGTCTCAGAAGCACCCCAAGATCCATGGCAACACTCGAGAGGAATCCTCAGGTTCCAGCCCCGACTCAAAATAAGGTCTTATGCCCCGGCATGGACGGGAGAGGAATCCCCAGAGGGAACCTAGCAACTCGCTTGGGGACTGGCCTTTCCTGAGGCCACCAGAGCCGGTCTCTGATGTCCCCGTCGTAACTCGAGAAGACCTGCCGCAACTCGAGAAAATCCAGGAGGTTCTCCCCTCCAGGCGAGATGAGGCCCATTTCCGCTGAGGCGTCTCGAGGCTGAACACACCTCACCTCTGGAACTTCGAAAGAGTCCTTCACACCCTTGGTGGAATTCAAGAGGTTCCCCGACATAGCCGTCTCCACTCGAGAGGAAACACGAGGGTCGCGCCCACATCCAGAGGAGCCCCGTTTCCGCCTCGTAGCTCGAGATGAGGGATCCCTTCCCAGCTTCGTCGGGAAACAGTTCCCGGCCTTCCCGTCGCATCTTAAGTGGAGGCCCTCTCAACAGTAACGGAGAGAGGAACTCCAGGGTCGTGCCACCATTCCAAGAGTCCCCCAGATGTCTCAGTCCATTCGAGAGGAACCTATTTTCCCTTCACCGGCTCGCCTTTCACACCGAGGATCGCCTCACACCAACGTGGCACGTGGAACAGCCCTGTGGGAAAGCCTCGTGGGAAAGCCTCGAGGGAAAGCCTCAAGGGAGAGACACAGATCCCTTGATCCACGTGACAGGAAGCGTGACACTGCTGCTGCAGCTCGGGAGGAAACGCACGTGCATGCCACCACTCGAGACGAGGCCTGACTCCCCTGGGGAGACTCAGAAGCACCCCAAGATCCATGTCAGCATTGGAGAGGAATCCTCAGGTTCCGGCCCCGAATCCACACAAGGTCTTTGGCTCCGGCATGGACGGGAGAGGAATCCCGAGATGGCCCCTAGCAACTCGCATGGGGACTCGCCTTTCCTGAGCCCACCAGAGCGGGCCCCTGAGGTCCCCGTCGTAACTTGAGAAGACCTTCCGCAACTCGAGAAAATCCAGGAGGTCCTCCCCTCCAGGCGAGATGAGGCCAATTTCCGCTGCGGCGTCCCGAGGCTGATCACACCTCACCTCTGGAACTTCGAAAGGGTCCTTCACACCCTTGGTGCAAATCAAGATGTTTCCCGACATACCCATCTCCACTCGAGTGGAAACACGAGGGTGCCGCCCACATCCATTGGAGCCCCGTTTCCGCCTCATAGATCGAGATGTGGGATCCTTGCCCTGCTTCCTCGGGAAAGAGTTCCCGGCCTTATCGTCGCATCTCAAGAGGAGGCCCTCTCAACAGGGAAGGCGAGAGGAACTCCAGGGTCGTTCCACAATTCCAAGAGTCCCCCAGATGTCTCAGTCCATTCCAGAGGAACCTTTTTTCCCTTCACCGGCTCGTCTTTCACGCCGAGGATCGACTCACACCAAGGTGGCACGTGGCACAGCCCTGTGGGACAGCCACGAGGGAAAGCCACAGATCCCTTGATCCACGTGACAGGAAGCGTGACACTACTGCTGCAGCTCGGGAGGAAAGCGCACGTGCATGCCCCCACACGAGACGAGGCCTGACTCCCCTGGGGAGACTCAGAAGCACCCCAAGATCTATGGCAACACTGGAGAGGAATCCTCAGGTTCCGGCCCGGAAACCACACAAGGTCTTAGGCCCCGGCATGGACGGGAGAGGAATCCCGAGAGGCCCCTAGCAACTCGCATGGGGACTGGCCTTTCCTGAGGCCACCAGAGCGGGTCCCTGAGGTCCCCGTCGTAACTCGAGAAGACTTGCCGCAACTCGAAAAAATCCAGGAGGTTTTCCCCTCCAGGCGAGATGAGGCCCATTTCCGCTGAGGCGTCTCGAGGCTGATCAATCCTCACCTCTGGAACTTCGAAAGGGTCCTTCACACCCTTGGTGCAAAGCAAGAAGTTCCCCGACATACCCGTCTCCACTCGAGATGAAACACGAGGGTCCCGCCCACATCCAGAGGTGCCCCGTGTCCGCCTAGTAGATCGAGATGAGAGATCCTTTCCCTGCTTCGTCGGGAAAGAGTTTCCGGCATTCCCGTCGCATCTCAAGAGGAGGCCCTCTCAAGAGGAACGGCGAGAGGAACTCCAGGGTCGTGCCATCATTCCAAGAGTCCCCCAGATGTCTCAGTCCATTCCAGAGGAACCTCTTTTCCCTTCACCGGCTCGCCTTTCACGCCGAGTATAGGCTCACACCAAAGTGGCACGTGGCACAGCCCTGTGGGAAAGCCTCGTGGGAAAGCCTCGAGGGAAAGGCACAGATCCCTTGATCCACGTGATAGGAAGCGTGACACTACTGCTGCAGCTCGGGAGGAAAGCGCACGTGCATGCCCCCACACCAAACGAGGCTTGAGTCCCCTGGGGAGACTCAGAAGCATCCCAAGATCCATGGCAACACTGGAGAGGAATCCTCAGGTTCCGGCCCCAACTTCACACAAGGCCTGAGGGCCCGGAATGGACGGGAGAGGAATCCCGAGAGGGCCCCTAGCAACTAGCATTGGGACTGGCCTTTCCTGAGGCCACCAGAGCGGGTCTCTGAGGTCCCCGTCGTAACTCGGGAAGACCTGCCGCATCTCAAGATAATCCAGGAGGTTCTCCACTCCAGGCGAGATGAGGCCCACTTCCGCTGAGGCGTTTCGAGGCTGATCACACCTCACCTCGGGAACTTCGAAACGGTCCTTCACACCCTTGGTGCAAATCAAGAAGTTCCCCGACATACCCGTCTCCACTCGAGAGGAAACACGAGGGTGCCGCCCACATCCATTGGAGCCCCGTTTCCGCCTGGTAGCTCGAGATGAGGGATCCTTTCCTGCTTCCTCGGGAAAGAGTTCCTGGCGTTCCCGTCGCATCTCAAGAGGAGGCCCTCTCAACAGGACGGCGAGAGGAACTCCAGGGTCGTGCCACCATTCCAAGAGTCCCCCAGATGTCTCAGTCCATTCCAGAGGAACCTCTTTTCCCTTCACCGGTCGTCTTTCATGCCGAGGATCGACTCACACCAAAGTGGCACGTGGCACAGCCCTGTGGGAAAGCCTCCTGGGAAAGCCTCCAGGGAAAGCCTCGAGGGAAAGCCACAGATCCCTTGATCCACGTGATAGGAAGCGTGACACTGCTGCTGCAGCTCGGGAGGGAAGCGCACGTACATGCCCCGACTCGAGACGAGGCCTGACTCCCCTGGGGAGACTCAGAGGCATCCCAAGATCCATGTCAGCACTGGAGAGGAATCCTCAGGTTCCGGCCCCGAATCCACACAAGGTCTTGGGCTCCGGCATGGACGGGAGAGGAATCCCGAGATGGCCCCTAGCAACTCGCATGGGGACTGGCCTTTCCTGAGGCCACCAGAGCGGGTCCCTGAGGTCCCCGTCGTAACTCGAGAAGACCTGCCGCAACTCGAGAAAATCCAGGAGGTTCTCCCCTCAAGGCGAGATGAGGCCCATTTCCGCTGAGGCGTCTCGAGGCTGCTCACACCTCACCTCTGGAACTTCGAAAGGGTCCTTCACACCATTGGTGCAAATCAAGATGTTTCCCGTAATACCCGTCTCCACTCGAGAGGAAACACGAGGGTGCCGCCCACATCCTTTGGAGCCCCGTTTCCGCCTCGTAGCTCGAGATGAGGGATCCTATCCCTGCTTCTTCGGGAAAGAGTTCCTGGCGTTCCCGTCGCATATCAAGAGGAGGCCCTCTCAACAGGGACGGCGAGACGAACTCCAGGGTCGTGCCACCATTTCAAGAGTCCCCCAGATGTCTCAGTCCATTCCAGAGGAACCTCTTTTACCTTCACCGGCTCGTCTTTCACGCCGAGGATCGACTCACACCAAAGTGGCACGTGGCACAGCCCTGTGGGAAAGCCTCGAGGGAAAGCCAGAGATCCCTTGATCCACGTGACAGGAAGCATGACACTACTGTTGCAGCTCGGGAGGAAAGGGCACTTGCATGCCCCCACACGAGACGAGGCCTGACTCCCCTGGGGAGACTCAGAAGCACCCCAAGATCCATGGCAACACTGGAGAGGAATCCTCAGGGTCCGGCCCCGACTCCACACAAGGTCTGAGGCCCCGGCATGGACGGGAGAGGAATCCCGAGTGGGCCCCTAGCAACTAGCCTGGGGACTGGCCTTTTGTGAGGCCACCAGAGCAGGTCCCTGAGGTCCCCGTCGTAACTCGAGAAGACCTGCCGCAACTCGAGAAAATCCAGGAGGTTCTCCCCTCCAGGCGAGATGAGGCCCATTTCCGCTGAGGCGTCTCGAGGCTGATCACAGCTCCCCTCTGGAAAATCGAAAGGGTCCTTCACACCCTTGGTGCAAATCAAGAAGTTCCCCGACATACCCGTCTCCACTCGAAAGGAAACACGAGGGTCCCGCCCACATCCAGAGGTGCCCCGTTTCCGCCTCGTAGCTCGAGATGAGGGATCCTTTCCCTGCTTCGTCGGGAAAGAGTTCCCGGCGTTCCCGTCGCATCTCAAGAGGATGCCCTCTCAACAGGAACGGCGAGAGGAACTCCAGGGTCGTGCCACCGTTCCAAGAGTCCCCCAGAGGTCTCAGTCCTTTCCAGAGGAAACTATTCTCCTTTCACCGGCTCGTCTTTCACGCCGAGGATCGACTCACAGCAAGGTGGCACGTGGCACAGCCCTGTGGGAAAGCCTCGTTGGAAAGCCTCCAGGGAAAGCCTCGAGGGAAAGCCACAGATCCCTTGATTCACGTGATAGGAAGCGTGACACTACTGCTGCAGCTCGGGAGGAAAGCGCACGTGCATGCCCCCACTAGAGACGAGGCCTGACTCCCCTGGGGAGACTCAGAAGCACCCCAAGATCCATGTCAGCACTGGAGAGGATTCCTCAGGTTCCGGCCCCGAATCCACACAAGGTCGTAGGCTCCATCATGCATGGGAGAGGAATCCCGAGATTGCCCCTATCAACTCGCATGGGGACTGGCCTTTCCTGAGGCCACCAGAGCGGGTCCCTGAGGTCCCCGTCGTAACTCGAGAAGACCTGCCACAACTCGAGAAAATCCAGGAGGACCTCCCCTCCAGGCGAGATGAGGCCCATTTCCGCTGAGGCGTCTCGAGGCTGATCACACCTCACCTCTGGAACTTCGAAAGGGTCCTTCACACCCTTGGTGCAAATCAAGATGTTTCCCGACATACCCGTCTCCACTCGAGAGGAAACACGAGGGTGCCGCCCACATCCATTGGAGCCCCGTTTCCGCCTCGTAGCTCGAGATGAGGGATCCTTTCCGTGCTTCCTCGGGAAAGAGTTCCCGGCGTTCCCGTCACATCTCAAGAGGAGGCCCTCTCAACAGGGACGGCGAGAGGAACTCCAGGGTCGTGCCACCGTTCCAAGAGTCCCACAGAGGTCTCAGTCCTTTCCAGACGAACCTCCTCTCCTTTCACCGGCTCGTCTTTCACGCCGAGGATCGACTCACACCAAGGTGGCACCTGGCACAGCCCTGTGGGACAGCCACGAGGGAAAGCCACAGATCCCTTGATCCACGTGACAGGAAGCGTGACACTACTGCTGCTGCTCGGTAGGAAAGTGCACGTGCATGCCCCCACTCGAGACGAGGCCTGACTCCCCTGGGGAGAGTGAGAAGCACCCCAAGATCCATGGCAACACTGGAGAGGAATCCTCAGGGTCCGGCCCCGACTCCACACAAGGTCTGAGGCCCCGGCATGGACGGGAGAGGAATCCCCAAAGGGCCCCTGGCAACTATCATGGGGACTGGCCTTTCCTGAGGCCACCAGAGCGGGTCCCTGAGGTCCCCGTCGTAACTCGAGAAGACCTGCCGAAACTCGAGAAAATCCAGGCGGTTCTCCCCTCCAGGCGAGATGAGGCCCTTTTCTGCTGAGGCGTCTCGAGGCTGGTCACACCTCACCTCTGGAACGTGGAAAGGGTCCTTCACACCCTTGGTGCAAATCACGAAGTTCCCCGACATACCCGTCTCCACTCGAGAGGAAACAAGTGGGTCCAGGCCACATCCAGAGGCACCAGGTTTCCGCCTCGTAGCTCGAGATGAGGGATCCTTTTCCTGCTTCGTCGGGAAAGAGTTCCCGCGTTCCCGTCCCATCTCAAGAGGAGGCCCTCTCAAGAGGAACGGCGAGAGGAACTGCAGGGTCGTGCCACCATTCCAAGAGTCCCCCAGATGTCTCAGTCCATTCCAAAGGAACCTCTTTTCCCTTCACCGGCTCGTCTTTCACGCCGAGGAGCGACTCACACCAAGATGGCACGTGGCACAGCCCTGTGGGAAAGCCTCGTGGGAAAGCCTCGAGGGAAAGCCACAGATCCCTTGATCCACGTGACAGGAAGCGTGACACTACGGCTGCAGCTCGTTAGGAAAGCGCACCTGCATGCCCCAACTCGAGACGAGGCCTGACTCCCCTGGGGAGACTCAGAAGCACCCCAAGATCCATGGAAACACTGGAGAGGAATCCTCAGGTTCCGGCCCCGACTCCACACAAGATCTGAGGTCTCGGCATCGACGGGAGAGGAATCCCGAAACGGCCCGTAGCAACTCGAATGGGGACTGGCCTTTCCTGAGGCCACCAGAGTGGGTCCCTGAGGTCCCCGTCGTAACTCGAGAAGACCTGCCACAACTCGAGAAAATCCAGGAGGTTCTCCCCTTCAGGCGAGATGAGGCCCATTTCCGCTGAGGCGTCTCGAGGCTGATCACACCTCACCTCTGGAACTTCGAAAGGGTCCTTCACACCCTTGGTGCAAAGCAAGAAGTTCCCCGACATACCCGTCTCCACTCGAGAGGAAACACGAGGGTCCCGCCCACATCCAGAGGTGCCCCGTGTCCGCCTAGTAGATCGAGATGAGAGATCCTTTCCCTGCTTCGTCGGGAAAGAGTTCCCGGCATTCCCGTCGCATCTCAAGAGGAGGCCCTCTCAAGAGGAACGGCGAGAGGAACTCCAGGGTCGTGCCACCATTCCAAGAGTCCCCCAGATGTCTCAGTCCATTCCAGAGGAACCTCTTTTCCC
Organism: Budorcas taxicolor; assembly: GCF_023091745.1. Taxonomy (NCBI): domain Eukaryota; kingdom Metazoa; phylum Chordata; class Mammalia; order Artiodactyla; family Bovidae; genus Budorcas; species Budorcas taxicolor. Next base: position 5,913,051 of record NC_068920.1, read on the forward strand.
TTCACCGGCTCGCCTTTCACGCCGAGTATAGGCTCACACCAAAGTGGCACGTGGCACAGCCCTGTGGGAAAGCCTCGTGGGAAAGCCTCGAGGGAAAGGCACAGATCCCTTGATCCACGTGACAGGAAGCGTGACACTACTGCTGCAGCTCGGGAGGAAAGCGCACGTTCATGCCCCCACTCGAGACGAGGCCTGACTCCCCTGGGGAGACTCAGAAGCACCCCAAGATCCATGGCAACACTGGAGAGGAATCCTCAGGTTCCGGCCCCGACTCCACACAAGGTCTTAGGCTCCGGCATGGACGGGAGAGGAATCCCGAGATGGCCCCTAGCAACTCGCATGGGGACTGGCCTTTCCTGAGGCCACCAGAGCGGGTCCCTGAGGTCCCCGTCGTAACTCGAGAAGACCTGCCGCAACTCGAGAAAATCCAGGAGGTTCTCCCCTCAAGGCGAGATGAGGCCCATTTCCGCTGAGGCGTCTCGAGGCTGATCACACCTCACCTCTGGAACTTCGAAAGGGTCCTTCACACCCTTGGTGCAAATCAAGATGTTTCCCGTAATACCCGTCTCCACTCGAGAGGAAACACGAGGGTGCCGCCCACATCCATTGGAGCCCCGTGTCCGCCTCGTAGCTCGAGATGAGGGATCCTTGCCCTGCTTCCTCGGGAAAGAGTTCCCGGCGTTCCTGTCGCATCTCAAGAGGAGGCCGTCTCAACAGGGACGGCGAGAGGAACTCCAGGGTCGTGCCACCATTCCAAGAGTCCCCCAGATGTCTCAGTCCATTCCAGAGGAACCTCTTTTCCCTTCACCGGTTCGTCTTTCACGCCGAGGATCGACTCACACCAAAGTGGCACGTGGCACAGCCCTGTGGGAAAGCCTTGTGGGAAAGCCTCGAGGGACAGCCTTGAGGGAAAGCCACAGATCCCTTGACCTCGTGACAGGAAGCATGACACTACTGTTGCAGCACGGGAGGAAAGGGCACGTGCATGCCCCCACATGAGACGAGGCCTGACTCCCCTGGGGAGACTCAGAAGCACCCCAAGATCCATGGCAACACTGGAGAGGAATTCTCAGGTTCCGGCCCCGACTCCACACAAGGTCTGAGGCCCCGGCATGGACGGGAGAGGAATCCCGAGTGGGCCCCTAGAAACTAGCCTGGGGACTGGCCTTTCCTGAGGCCACCAGAGCGGGTCCCTGAGGTCCCCGTCGTAACACGAGAAGACCTGCCGCAATTCGAGAAAATCCAGGAGGTTCTCCCCTCCAGGCGAGATGAGGCCCATTTCCGCTGAGGCGTCTCGAGGCTGATCACACCTCACCTCTGGAACTTCGAAAGGGTCCTTCACACCCTTGGTGCAAATCAAGAAGTACCCCGACATACCCGTCTCCACTCGAAAGGAAACACGAGGGTCCCGCCCACATCCAGAGGTGCCCCGTTTCCGCCTCGTAGCTCGAGATGAGGGATCCTTTTCCTCCTACGTTCGGAAAGAGTTCCCGACGTTCCCGTCGCATCTCAAGAGTAGGCCCTCTCAACAGGAACGGCGAGAGGAACTCCAGGGTCGTGCCACCGTTCCAAGAGTCCCCCAGAGGTCTCAGTCTTTCCAGAAGAACCTCTTCTCCTTTCACCGGCTCGTCTTTCACGCGGAGGATCGACTCACACCAACGTGGCATGTGGCACAGCCCTGTGGGAAAGCCTCGTGGCAAAGCCTCGAGGGACAGCCTCGAGGGAAAGCCACAGATCCCTTGATCCACGTGACAGGAAGCATGACACTACTGCTGGAGCTCGGGAGGAAAGCGCACGTGCATGCCCCCACACCAAACGAGGCTTGAGTCCCCTGGGGAGACTCAGAAGCATCCCAAGATCCATGGCAACACTGGAGAGGAATCCTCAGGTTCCGGCCCCAATTTCACACAAGGCCTGAGGCCCCGGAATGGACGGGAGAGGAATCCCGAGAGGGCCCCTAGCAACTAGCATTGGGACTGGCCTTTCCTGAGGCCACCAGAGCGGGTCTCTGAGGTCCCCGTCGTAACTCGGGAAGACCTGCCGCATCTCAAGATAATCCAGGAGGTTCTCCACTCCAGGCGAGATGAGGCCCACTTCCGCTGAGGCGTTTCGAGGCTGATCACACCTCACCTCGGGAACTTCGAAACGGTCCTTCACACCCTTGGTGCAAATCAAGAAGTTCCCCGACATACCCGTCTCCACTCGAGAGGAAACACGAGGGTGCCGCCCACATCCATTGGAGCCCCGTTTCCGCCTGGTAGCTCGAGATGAGGGATCCTTTCCTGCTTCCTCGGGAAAGAGTTCCTGGCGTTCCCGTCGCATCTCAAGAGGAGGCCCTCTCAACAGGACGGCGAGAGGAACTCCAGGGTCGTGCCACCATTCCAAGAGTCCCCCAGATGTCTCAGTCCATTCCAGAGGAACCTCTTTTCCCTTCACCGGTCGTCTTTCATGCCGAGGATCGACTCACACCAAAGTGGCACGTGGCACAGCCCTGTGGGAAAACCTCGTGGGAAAGCCTCCAGGGAAAGCCTCGAGGGAAAGCCACAGATCCCTTGATCCACGTGATAGGACGCGTGACACTGCTGCTGCAGCTCGGGAGGGAAGCGCACGTACATGCCCCGACTCAAGACGAGGCCTGACTCCCCTGGGGAGACTCAGAGGCATCCCAAGATCCATGTCAGCACTGGAGAGGAATCCTCAGGTTCCGGCCCCGAATCCACACAAGGTCTTAGGCTCCGGCATGGACGGGAGAGGAATCCCGAGATGGCCCCTAGCAACTCGCATGGGGACTGGCCTTTCCTGAGGCCACCAGAGCGGGTCCCTGAGGTCCCCGTCGTAACTCGAGAAGACCTGCCGCAACTCGAGAAAATCCAGGAGGTTCTCCCCTCAAGGCGAGATGAGGCCCATTTCCGCTGAGGCGTCTCGAGGCTGATCACACCTCACCTCTGGAACTTCGAAAGGGTCCTTCACACCCTTGGTGCAAATCAAGATGTTTCCCGTAATACCCGTCTCCACTCGAGAGGAAACACGAGGGTGCCGCCCATATCCATTGGAGCCCCGTTTCCGCCTCGTAGCTCGAGATGAGGGATCCTTGCCCTGCTTCCTCGGGAAAGAGTTCCCGGCGTTCCTGTCGCATCTCAAGAGGAGGCCCTCTCAACAGGGACGGCGAGAGGAACTCCAGGGTCGTGCCACCATTCCAAGAGTCCCCCAGATGTCTAAGTCCATTCCAGAGGAACCTCTTTTCCCTTTACCGGTTCGTCTTTCACGCCGAGGATCGACTCACACCAAAGTGGCACGTGGAACAGCCCTGTGGGAAAGCCTTGTGGGAAAGCCTCGAGGGACAGCCTCGAGGGAAAGCCACAGATCCCTTGACCTCGTGACAGGAAGCATGACACTACTGTTGCAGCACGGGAGGAAAGGGCACGTGCATGCCCCCACATGAGACGAGGCCTGACTCCCCTGGGGAGACTCAGAAGCACCCCAAGATCCATGGCAACACTGGAGAGGAATTCTCAGGTTCCGGCCCCGACTCCACACAAGGTCTGAGGCCCCGGCATGGACGGGAGAGGAATCCCGAGTGGGCCCCTAGAAACTAGCCTGGGGACTGGCCTTTCCTGAGGCCACCAGAGCGGGTCCCTGAGGTCCCCGTCGTAACACGAGAAGACCTGCCGCAATTCGAGAAAATCCAGGAGGTTCTCCCCTCCAGGCGAGATGAGGCCCATTTCCGCTGAGGCGTCTCGAGGCTGATCACACCTCACCTCTGGAACTTCGAAAGGGTCCTTCACACCCTTGGTGCAAATCAAGAAGGACCCCGACATACCCGTCTCCACTCGAAAGGAAAGACGAGGGTCCCGCCCACATCCAGAGGTGCCCCCTTTCCGCCTCGTAGCTCGAGATGAGGGATCCCTTTCCTCCTTCGTTCGGAAAGAGTTCCCGGCGTTCCCGTCGCATCTCAAGAGGAGGCCCTCTCAACAGGAACGGCGAGAGGAACTACAGGGTCGTGTCACCGTTCCAAGAGTCCCCCAGAGGTCTCAGTCTTTCCAGAGGAACCTCTTTTCCTTTCACCGGCTCGTCTTTCACGCGGAGGATCGACTCACACCAAGGTGGCACGTGGCACAGCCCTGTGGGAAAGCCTCGTGGCAAAGCCTCGAGGGACAGCCTCGAGGGAAAGCCACAGATTCCTTGATCCACGTGACAGGAAGCATGACACTACTGCTGGAGCTCGGGAGGAAAGCGCACGTGCATGCCCCCACATGAAACGAGGCTTGAGTCCCCTGGGGAGACTCAGAAGCACCCCAAGATCCATGGCAACACTGGAGAGGAATCCTCAGGTTCCGGCCCCAACTTCACACAAGGCCTGAGGCCCCGGAATGGATGGGAGAGGAATCCCGAGAGGGCCCCTAGCAACTAGCATTGGGACTGGCCTTTCCTGAGGCCACCAGAGCGGGTCCGTGAGGTCCCCGTCGTAACTCGGGAAGACCTGCCGCATCTCAAGATAATCCAGGAGGTTCTCCACTCCAGGCGAGATGAGGCCCACTTCCGCTGAGGCGTTTCGAGGCTGATCACACCTCACCTCGGGAACTTCGAAAGGGTCCTTCACACCCTTGGTGCAAATCAAGAAGTTCCCCGACATACCCGTCTCCACTCGAGAGGAAACACGAGGGTGCCGCCCACATCCATTGGAGCCCCGTTTCCGCCTCGTAGCTCGAGATGAGGGATCCTTTCCTGCTTCCTCGGGAAAGAGTTCCTGGGGTTCCCGTCGCATCTCAAGAGGAGGCCCTCTCAACAGGACGGCGAGAGGAACTCCAGGGTCGTGCCACCATTCCAAGAGTCCCCCAGATGTCTCAGTCCATTCCAGAGGAACCTCTTTTCCCTTCACGGGCTCGTCTTTCATGCCGAGGATCGACTCACACCAAAGTGGCACGTGGCACAGCCCTGTGGGAAAGCCTCGTGGGAAAGCCTCCAGGGAAAGCCTAGAGGGAAAGCCACAGATCCCTTGATCCACGTGATAGGAAGCGTGAAACTGCTGCTGCAGCTCGGGAGGGAAGCGCACGTGCATGCCCCGACTCGAGACGAGGCCTGACTCCCCTGGGGAGACTCAGAGGCATCCCAAGATCCATGTCAGCACTGGAGAGGAATCCTCAGGTTCCGGCCCCGAATCCACACAAGGTCTTCGGCTCCGGCATGGACGGGAGAGGAATCCCAAGATGGCCCCTAGCAACTCGCATGGGGACTGGCCTTTCCTGAGGCCACCAGAGCGGGTCCCTGAGGTCCCCGTCGTAACACGAGAAGACCTGCCGCAACTCGAGAAAATCCAGGAGGTTCTCCCCTCCAGGCGAGATGAGGCCCATTTCCGCTGAGGCGTCTCGAGGCTGATCACACCTCACCTCTGGAACTTCGAAAGGGTCCTTCGCACCCTTGGTGCAAATCAAGATGTTTCCCGACATACCCGTCTCCAGTCGAGAGGAAACACGAGGGTGCCGCCCACATCCATTGGAGCCCCGTTTCCGCCTCGTAGCTCGAGATGAGGGATCCTATCCCTGCTTCCTCGGGAAAGAGTTCCTGGCGTTCCCGTCGCATATTAAGAGGAGGCCCTCTCAACAGGGACGGCGAGACGAACTCCAGGGTCGTGCCACCATTCCAAGAGTCCCCCAGATGTCTCAGTCCATTCCAGAGAAACCTCTTTTCCCTTCACCGGCTCGTCTTTCACGCCGAGGATCGACTCACACCAAAGTGGCACGTGGCACAGCCCTGTGGGAAAGCCTCGAGGGAAAGCCAGAGTTCCCTTGATCCACGTGACAGGAAGCATGACACCACTGCTGAAGCTCGGGAGGAAAGCGCACGTGCATGTCCCCACACGAGACGAGGCCTGAGTCCCCTGGGGAGACTCAGAAGCACCCCAAGATCCATGGCAACACTAGAGAGGTATCCTCAGGTTCCGGCCCCAACTCCACACAAGGCCTGAGGCCCCGGAATGGACGGGAGAGGAATCCCGAGATGGCCCCTAGCAACTAGCATTGGGACTGGCTTTTCCTGAGGCCACAAGAGCGGGTCCGTGTGGTCCCCGTCGTAACTCGGGAAGACCTGCCACAACTCGAGATAATCCAGGAGGTTCTCCCCTCCAGGCGAGATGAGGCCCATTTCCGCTGAGGCATCTCGAGGCTGATCACACCTCACCTCTGGAACTTCGAAAGGGTCCTTGACACCCTTGGTGCCAATCAAGAAGTTCCCCGACATACCCGTCTCCACTCGAGAAGAAACACGAGGGTCCCGCCCACATCCAGAGGCGCCCCGTTTCCGCCTCGTAGCTCGAGATGAGGGATCCATTCCCTGCTTCTTCGGGAAAGAGTTCCCAGCGTTCCCGTCGCATGTCAGGAGGAGGCCCTCTCAACAGGAACGGCGAGAGGAACTCCAGGGTCGTGCCACCATTCCAAGAGTCCCCCAGATGTCTCAGTCCATTCCAGAGGAACCTCTTTCCCTTCACCGGCTCGTCTTTCACGCTGAGGATCCACTCACAGCAAGGTGGCACGTGGCACAGCCCTGTGGGAAAGCCTCGTTGGAAAGCCTCCAGGGAAAGCCTCGAGGGAAAGCCACAGATCACGTGATCCACGTGACAGGAAGCGTGACACTACTGCTGCAGCTCGGGAGGAAAGCGCACGTGCATGCCCCCACTCGAAACGAGGCCTGACTCCCCTGGGGAGACTCAGAAGCACCCCAAGATCCATGTCAGCACTGGAGAGGATTCCTCAGGTTCCGGCCCCGAATCCACACAAGGTCGTAGGCTCCGACATGGATGGGAGAGGAATCCCGAGATGGCCCCTATCAACTCGCATGGGGACTGGCCTTTCCTGAGGCCACCAGAGCGGGTCCCTGAAATCCCCGTCGTAACTCGAGAAGACCTGCCACAACTCGAGAAAATCCAGGAGGACCTCCCCTCCAGGCGAGATGAGGCCCATTTCCGCTGAGGCGTCTCGAGGCTGATCACACCTCACCTCTGGAACTTCGAAAGGGTCCTTCACACCCTTGGTGCAAATCAAGATGTTTCCCGACATACCCGTCTCCACTCGAGAGGAAACACGAGGGTGCCGCCCACATCCATTGGAGCCCCGTTTCCGCCTCGTAGCTCGAGATGCGGGATCCTTTCCGTGCTTCCTCGGGAAAGAGTTCCCGGCGTTCCCGTCACATCTCAAGAGGAGGCCCTCCCAACAGGGACGGCGAGAGGAACTCCAGGGTCGTGCCACCGTTCCAAGAGTCCCCCAGAGGTCTCAGTCCTTTCCAGACGAACCTCCTCTCCTTTCACCGGCTCGTCTTTCACGCCGAGGATCGACTCACACCAAGGTGGCACGTGGCACAGCCCTGTGGGAAAGCCTCGTGGCAAAGCCTAGAAGGACAGCCTCGAGGGAAAGCCACAGATCCCTTGATCCACGTGACAGGAAGCGTGACGCTACTGCTGCAGCTCGGGAGGAAAGCGCACGTGCATGCCCCCACACGAGACGAGACCTGACTCCTCTGGGGAGATGCAGAAGCACCCCAAGATCCTTGGAAACACTGGAGAGGAATCCTCAGGTTCCGGCCCCGACTCCACACAAGGTCTTAGGCCCCGGCATGGACGGGAGAGGAATCCCGAGATGGCCCCTAGCAACTCGCATGAGGACTGGCCTTTCCTGAGGCCACCAGAGCGGGTCCCTGAGGCCCCGTCGTAACTCGAGAAGACCTGCGACAACTCGAGATAATCCAGGAGGTTCTCCCCTCCTGGCGAGATGAGGCCCATTTCCGCTGAGGCGTCTCGAGGCTGATCACACCTCACATCTGGAACTTCGAAAGGGTCCTTCACACCCTTGGTGCAAATCAAGAAGTTCCCCGACATACCCGTCTCCACTCGAGAGGAAACACGAGGGTCCCGCCCACATCCAGAGGAGCCCCGTTTCCGCCTCGGAGCTCGAGATGAGGGATCCTTTCCCTTCTTCTTCGGGAAAGAGTTCCCGGCCTTCCCGTCGCATCTCAAGAGGAGACCCTCTCAACAGGAAAGGCGAAAGGAACTCCAGGGTCGTGCCACCATTCCAAGAGTCCCCCAGATGTCTCAGTCCATTCCAGAGGAACCTCTTTTCCCTTTACCGGCTCGCCTTTCACGCCGAGGATAGGCTCACACCAAGGTGGTACATGGCACAGCACTGTGGGAAAGCCTCGTGGGAAAGCCTCGATGGAAAGCCACAGATCCCTTGATGCACGTGACAGGAAGCGTGACACTACTGCTGCAGCTCGGGAGGAAAGCGCACGTGCATGCCCCCACTCGAGACGAGGCCTGACTCCCCTGGGGAGACTCAGAAGCACCCCAAGATCCATGGCAACACTGGAGAGGAATCCTGAGGTTCCGGCCCCGACTCCACACAAGGTCTTAGGCTCCGGCATGGACGGGAGAGGAATCCCGAGATGGCCCCTAGCAACTCGCATGGGGACTGGCCTTTCCTGAGGCCACCAGAGCGGGTCCCTGAGGTCCCCGGCGTAACTCGAGAAGACCTGCCGCAACTCGAGAAAATCCAGGAGGTTCTCCCCTCAAGGCGAGATGAGGCCCATTTCCGCTGAGGCGTCTCGAGGCTGATCACACCTCACCTCTGGAACTTCGAAAGGGTCCTTCACACCCTTGGTGCAAATCAAGATGTTTCCCGTAATACCCGTCTGCACTCGAGAGGAAACACGAGGGTGCCGCCCACATCCATTGGAGCCCTGTTTCGGCCTCGTAGCTCGAGATGAGGGATCCTTGCCCTGCTTCCTCGGGAAAGAGTTCCCGGCGTTCCTGTCGCATCTCAAGAGGAGGCCCTCTCAACAGGGACGGCGAGAGGAACTCCAGGGTCGTGCCACCATTCCAAGAGTCCCCCAGATGTCTCAGTCCATTCCAGAGCAACCTCTTTTCCCTTCACCGGATCGTCTTTCACGCCGAGGATCGAATCACACCAAAGTGGCACGTGGCACAGCCCTGTGGTAAAGCCATGTGGGAAAGCCTCGAGGGACAGCCTCGAGGGAAAGCCACAGATCCCTTGACCTCGTGACAGGAAGCATGACACTACTGTTGCAGCACGGCAGGAAAGGGCACGTGCATGCCCCCACACGAGACGAGGCCTGACTCCCCTGGGGAGACTCAGAAGCACCCCAAGATCCATGGCAACACTGGAGAGGAATTCTCAGGTTCCGGCCCCGACTCTACACAAGGTCTGAGGCCCCGGCATGGACGGGAGAGGAATCCCGAGTGGGCCCCTAGAAACTAGCCTGGGGACTGGCCTTTCCTGAGGGCACCAGAGCGGGTCCCTGAGGTCCCCGTCGTAACACGAGAAGACCTGCCGCCCCTCGGGAATATCCAGGAGGTTCTCCCCTCCAGGCGAGATGAGGCCCATTTCTGCTGGGGCGTCTCGAGGCTGATCACACCTCACCTCTGGAACTTCGAAAGGGTCCTTCACACCCTTGGTGCAAATCAAGAAGTTCCCCGACATACCCGTCTCCACTCGAGAGGAAACACGAGGGTCCCGCCCACATCGAGAGGAGCCCCGTTTCCGCCTCGTAGCTCGAGATGACGGATCCTTTCCCTGCTTCTTCAGGAAAGAATTCGCGGCGTTCCGGTCACATCTCAAGAGGAGGCCCTCTCAAAAGGAACGGCGAGAGGAACTCCAGGGTCGTTCCACCATTCCAAGAGTCCCCCAGATGTCTCAGTCCATTCCAGAGGAAACACTTTTCCCTTCACCTGCTCGTCTTTCACACCGAGGATCGACTCACACCAAGGTGGCACTTGGCACAGCCCTGTGGGAAAGCCTCGTGGGAAAGCCTCGAGGGAAAGCCTCGAGGGAAAGCCACAGATCCCTTGATCCACGTTACAGGAAGCGTGACCCTACTTCTGCAGCTCGGGAGGGAAGCGCACGCCCATGCCCCCACTCGAGACGAAGCCTGATTCCCCTGGGGAGACTCAGAGGTACCCCAAGATCCATGTCAACCCTGGAGAGGAATGCTCAGGTTCCGGCCCCGACTCCACACAAGGTCTTAGGCCCCGGCATAGAAGGGAGAGGAATCCCGAGATGGCCCCTAGCAACTCGCATGGGGAGTGGCCCTTCCTGAGGCCACCAGAGCGGGTCCCTGAGGTCCCCGTGGGAACTCGCGAAGACCTGCCGCAACTCGAGAATATCCAGGAGGTTCTCCCCTGCAGGCGAGATGAGGCCCATTTCCGCAGAGGCTTCTCGGGGCTAATCACAGCTCACCTCTGGAACGTCGAAAGGGTCCTTCACACACTTGGTGCAACTCAAGAAGTTCCCGGACATACCCGTCTCCACTCGAGAGGAAACACGAGGGTCCCGCCCACATCCAGAGGAGCCCCTTTTCCGCCTCGTAGCTCGAGCTGAGGGATCCTTTCCCTGCTTCGTCGGGAAAGAATTCCCGGGGTTCCCGTCGCATCTCAAGAGGAGGCCCTCTCAACAGGAACGGCGAGAGGAACTCCAGGGTCGTGCCACCATTCCAAGAGTCCCCCAGATGTCTCAGTCCATTCCAGAGGAATCTCTTTTCCCTTCACCGGCTCGTCTTTCACGCCGAGGATCGACTCACACAAAGGTGGCACTTGGCACAGCCCTGTGGGTAAGCCTCGTGGGAAAGCCTCGAGGGAAAGCCTCGAGGGAAAGCCACAGATCCCTTGAACCACGTGACGGGAAGCGTGACCCTACTGCTGCAGCATGGGAGGGAATCGCACGCGCATGCCCCCACTCGAGACGAGGCCTGACTCCCCTGGGGAGACTCAGAGGCACACCAAGATCCATGTCAACACTGGAGAGGAATGCTCAGGTTCCGGCACCGACTCCACACAAGGTCTTAGGCCCCGGCATCGATGGGAGAGGAATCCCGAGATGGCCCCTAGCAACGCGCATGGGGACTGGCCCTTCCTGAGGCCACCAGAGCGGGTCCCTGAAGTCCCCATCGTAACTCGAGAAGACATGCCGCCACTCGAGAATATCCAGGAGGTTCTTCCCTGCAGGCGAGATGAGGCCCATTTCCGCAGAGGCTTCTCGGGGCTAATCACACCTCACCTCTGGAACGTCGAAAGGGTCCTTCCCACCCTTGGGGCAAATCAAGAAGTTCCCCGACATACCCGTCTCCACTCGAGAGGAAACACGAGGGTCCCGCCCACATCCAGAGGAGCCCTGTTTCCGCCTCGTAGCTCGAGGTGAGGGATCCTTTCCCTGCTTCTTCGGGAAAGAATTCCCGGCGTTCCCGTCGCATCTCAAGAGGAGGCCCTCTAAACAGGAACGGCGAGAGGAACTCCAGGGTCGTGCCACCATTCCAAGAGTCCCCCAGATGTCTCAGTCCATTCCAGAGGAACCTCTTTTCCCTTCACCGGCTCGTCTTTAACGCCGAGGATCGACTCACACCAAGGTGGCACTTGGCACAGCCCTGTGGGAAAGCCTCGTGGGAAAGCCTCGAGGGAAAGCCTCGAGGGAAAGACACAGATTCCTTGATCCACGTGACAGGAAGCGTGACCCTACTGCTGCAGCTCGGGAGGGAAGCGCACGTGCATGCCCCCACTGGAGACGAGGCCTGACTCCCCTGCGGAGACTCAGAGGCATCCCAAGATCCATGTCAACACTGGAGAGGAATCCTCAGGTTCCGGCCCCGACTCCACACAAGGTCTTAGGCCCCGGCATCGATGGGAGAGGAATCCCGAGCTGGCCCCTAGCAACTCGCATTGGGTCTGGCCCTTCCTGAGGCCACCAGAGCGTGTCCCTGAGGTCCCCGTCGTAACTCGCGAAGACCTGCCACAACTCGAGAATATCCAGGAGGTTCTCCCCTGCAGGCGAGATGAGGCCCATTTCAGCAGAGGCTTCTGGAGGCTAATCACACCTCACCTCTGGAACGTCGAAAGGGTCCTTCCCACCCTTGGTGCAACTCAAGAAGTTCCCGGACATACCCGTCTCCACTCGAGAGGAAACACGAGGGTCCCGCCCACATCCAGAGGAGCCCCGTTTCCGCCTCGTAGCTCGAGGTGAGGGATCCTTTCCCTGCTTCATCGGGAAAGAATTCTGGGCGTTCCCGTCGCATCTCAAGAGGAGGCCCTCTCAACAGAAACGGCGAGAGGAACTCCAGGGTCCTGCCACCGTTCCAAGAGTCCCCCAGATGTCTCAGGACATTCCAGAGGAACCTCTTTTCCCTTCACCGGCTCTTCTTTCACGCCGAGGATCGACTCACACCAAGGTGGCACTTGGCACAGCCCTGTGGGTAAGCTTCTTGGGAAAGCCTCGAGGGAAAGCCTCGAGGGAAAGCCACAGATCCCTTGATCCACGTGACAGGAAGCGTGACCCTACTGCTGCATCTCGGGAGGGAATGGCACGTGCATGCCCCCACTCGAGACGAGGCCTGACTCCCCTGGGGAGACTCAGAGGCACCCCAAAATCCATGTCAACACTGGAGAGGAATGCTCAGGTTCCGGCCCCGACTCCACACAAGGTCTTAGGCCCCGGCATAGACTGGAGTGGTATCCCGAGATGGCCCCTAGCAACGCGCATGGGGACTGGCCCTTCCTGAGGCCACCAGAGCGGGTCCCTGAAGTCCCCATCGTAACTCGAGAAGACATGCCGCCACTCGAGAATATCCAGGAGGTTCTTCCCTGCAGGCGAGATGAGGCCCATTTCCGCAGAGGCTTCTCGGGGCTAATCACACCTCACCTCTGGAACGTCGAAAGGGTCCTTCCCACCCTTGGGGCAAATCAAGAAGTTCCCCGACATACCCGTCTCCACTCGAGAGGAAACACGAGGGTCCCGCCCACATCCAGAGGAGCCCTGTTTCCGCCTCGTAGCTCGAGGTGAGGGATCCTTTCCCTGCTTCTTCGGGAAAGAATTCCCGGCGTTCCCGTCGCATCTCAAGAGGAGGCCCTCTCAACAGGAACGGGGAGAGGAATTCCAGGGTCCTGCCACCGTTCCAAGAGTCCCCCAGATGTCTCAGTCCATTCCAGAGGAACCTCTTTTCCCTTCACCGGCTCGTCTTTCACGCCGAGGATCGACTCACACCAAGGTGGAACTTGGCACAGCCCGGTGGGAAAGCCTCGTGGGAAAGCCTCGAGGGAAAGCCTCGAGGGAAAGCCTCAAGGGAAAGCCACAGATCCCTTGATCCACGTGACAGGAAGCGTGACCCTACTGCTGCCGCTCGGGAGGGAATCGCACGTGCATGCCCCCACTCGAGACGAGGCCTGACTCCCCTGGGGAGACTCAGAGGCACCCCAAAATCCATGTCAACACTGGAGAGGAATCCTCAGGTTCCGGCCCCAACTCCACACAAGGTCTTAGGCCCCGGCATCGACGTGAGAGGAATCCCGAGATGGCCCCTAGCAACTCGCATGGGGACTGGCCCTTCCTGAGGCCACCAGAGCGGGTCCCTGAGGTCCCCGGCGTAACTCGAGAAGACCTGCCGCAACTCGAGAATATCCAGGAGGTTCTCCACTGCAGGCGAGATGAGGCCCATTTCCGCAGAGGCTTCTCGGTCCTAATCACACTTCACCTCTGGAACGTCGAAAAGGTCTTTCACACCCTTGGTGCAACTCAAAAAGTTCCCCGACATACCCGTCTCCACTCGAGAGGAAACACGAAGGTCCCGCCCACATCGAGAGGAGCCCCGTTTCCGCCTCGTAGCTCGAGGTTACGGATCCTTTCCCTGCTTCTTCAGGAAAGAATTCCCGGCGTTCCGGTCGCATCTCAAGAGGAGGCCCTCTCAACAGGAACGGCGAGAGGAACTCCAGGGTCGTTCCACCATTCCAAGAGTCCCCCAGATGTCTCAGTCCATTCCAGAGGAACCACTTTTCCCTTCACCTGCTCGTCTTTCACACCGAGGATCGACTCACACCAAGGTGGCACTTGGCACAGCCCTGTGGGAAAGCCTCGTGGGAAAGCCTCGAGGGAAAGCCTCGAGGGAAAGCCACAGATCCCTTGATCCACGTGACAGGAAGCGTGACCCTACTTCTGCAGCTCGGGAGGGAAGCGCACGCCCATGCCCCCACTCGAGACGAAGCCTGATTCCCCTGGGGAGACTCAGAGGTACCCCAAGATCCATGTCAACCCTGGAGAGGAATGCTCAGGTTCCGGCCCCGACTCCACACAAGGTCTTAGGCCCCGGCATAGACGGGAGAGGAATCCCGAGATGGCCCCTAGCAACTCGCATGGGGACTGGCCCTTCCTGAGGCCACCAGAGCGGGTCCCTGAGGTCCCCGTGGTAACTCGCGAAGACCTGCCGCAACTCGAGAATATCCAGGAGGTTCTCCCCTGCAGGCGAGATGAGGCCCATTTCCGCAGAGGCTTCTCGGGGCTAATCACACCTCACCTCTGGAACGTCGAAAGGGTCCTTCACACACTTGGTGCAACTCAAGAAGTTCCCCGACATACCCGTGTCCACTCGAGAGGAAACACGAGGGTCCCGCCCACATCCAGAGGAGCCCCTTTTCCGCCTCGTAGCTGGAGCTGAGGGATCCTTTCCCTGCTTCGTCGGGAAAGAATTCCCGGGGTTCCCGTCGCATCTCAAGAGGAGGCCCTCTCAACAGGAACGGCGAGAGGAACTCCAGGGTCGTGCCACCATTCCAAGAGTCCCCCAGATGTCTCAGTCCATTCCAGAGGAACCTCTTTTCCCTTCACCGGCTCGTCTTTCACGCCGAGGATCGACTCACACAAAGGTGGCACTTGGCACAGCCCTGTGGGTAAGCCTCGTGGGAAAGCCTCGAGGGAAAGCCTCGAGGGAAAGCCACAGATCCCTTGAACCACGTGACGGGAAGCGTGACCCTACTGCTGCAGCACGGGAGGGAATCGCACGCGCATGCCCCCACTCGAGACGAGGCCTGACTCCCCTGGGGAGACTCAGAGGCACACCAAGATCCATGTCAACACTGGAGAGGAATGCTCAGGTTCCGGCCCCGACTCCACACAAGGTCTTAGGCCCCGGCATCGATGGGAGAGGAATCCCAAGATGGCCCCTAGCAACGCGCATGGGGACTGGCCCTTCCTGAGGCCACCAGAGCGGGTCCCTGAGGTCCCCATCGTAACTCGAGAAGACATGCCGCCCCTCGAGAATATCCAGGAGGTTCTTCCCTGCAGGCGAGATGAGGCCCATTTCCGCAGAGGCTTCTCGGGGCTAATCACACCTCACCTCTGGAACGTCGAAAGGGTCCTTCCCACCCTTGGGGCAAAAAAAGAAGTTCCCCGACATACCCGTCTCCACTCGAGAGGAAACACGAGGGTCCCGCCCACATCCAGAGGAGCCCCGTTTCCGCCTCGTAGCTCGAGGTGAGGGATCCTTTCCCTGCTTCTTCGGGAAAGAATTCCCGGCGTTCCCGTCGCATCTCAAGAGGAGGCCCTCTATACAGGAACGGTGAGAGGAACTCCAGGGTCGTGCCACCATTCCAAGAGTCCCCCAGATGTCTCAGTCCATTCCAGAGGAACCTCTTTTCCCTTCACCGGCTCGTCTTTAATGCCCAGGATTGACTCACACCAAGGTGGCACTTGGCACAGCCCTGTGGGAAAGCCTCGTGGGAAAGCCTCGAGGGTAAGCCTCGAGGTAAAGACACAGATTCCTTGATCCACGTGACAGGAAGCGTGACCCTACTGCTGCAGCTCGGGAGGGAAGCGCACGTGCATGCCCCCACTGGAGACGAGGCCTGACTCCCCTGCGGAGACTCAGAGGCACCCCAAGATCCATGTCAACACTGGAGAGGAATCCTCAGGTTCCGGCCCGGACTCCACACAAGGTCTTAGGCCCCGGCATCGATGGGAGAGGTATCCCGAGCTGGCCCCTAGCAACTCGCATGGGGCCTGGCCCTTCCTGAGGCCACCAGAGCGTGTCCCTGAGGTCCCCGTCGTAACTCGAGAAGACCTGCCACAACTCGAGAATATCCAGGAGGTTCTCCCCTGCAGGCGAGATGAGGCCCATTTCAGCAGAGGCTTCTAGAGGCTAATCACACCTCACCTCTGGAACGTCGAAAGGGTCCTTCCCACCCTTGGTGCAACTCAAGAAGTTCCCGGACATACCCGTCTCCACTCGAGAGGAAACACGAGGGTCCCGCCCACATCCAGAGGAGCCCCGTTTCCGCCTCGTAGCTCGAGGTGAGGGATCCTTTCCCTGCTTCATCGGGAAAGAATTCTGGGCGTTCCCGTCGCATCTCAAGAGGAGGCCCTCTCAACAGGAACGGCGAGAGGAACTCCAGGGTCCTGCCACCGTTCCAAGAGTCCCCCAGATGTCTCAGGACATTCCAGAGGAACCTCTTTTCCCTTCACCGGCTCTTCTTTCACGCCGAGGATCGACTCACACCAAGGTGGCACTTGGCACAGCCCTGTGGGTAAGCCTCTTGGGAAAGCCTCGAGGGAAAGCCTCGAGGGAAAGCCACAGATCCCTTGATCCACGTGACAGGAAGCGTGACCCTACTGCTGCAGCTCTGGAGGGAATCGCACGTGCATGCCCCCACTCGAGACGAGGCCTGACTCCCCTGGGGAGACTCAGAGGCACCCCAAAATCCATGTCTACACTGGAGAGGAATGCTCAGGTTCCGGCCCCGACTCCACACAAGGTCTTAGGCCCTGGCATAGACTGGAGTGGTATCCCGAGATGGCCCCTAGCACCTCGCATGGGGACTGGCCCTTCCTGAGGCCACCAGAGCGGGTCCCTGAGGTCCCCATCGTAACTCGAGAAGACCTGCCGCCCCTCGGGAATATCCAGGAGGTTCTTCCCTGCAGGCGAGATGAGGTCCATTTCAGCAGAGGCTTCTCGGGGCTAATCACACCTCACCTCTGGAACGTCAAAAGGGTCCTTCACACCCTTGGTGCAACTCAAGAAGTTCCCCGACATACCCGTCTCCACTCGAGAGGAAACACGAGGGTCCCGCCCTCATCCAGAGGAGCCCCGTTTCCGCCTCGTAGCTCGAGGTGACGGATCCTTTCCCTGCATCGTCGGGAAAGAATTCCGGGCGTTCCCGTCGCATCTCAAGAGGAGGCCCTCTCAACAGGAACGGGGAGAGGAACTCCAGGGTCCTGCCACCGTTCCAAGAGTCCCCCAGATGTCTCAGTCCATTCCTTCACCGGCTCGTCTTTCACGCCGAGGATCGACTCACACAAAGGTGGCACTTGGCTCACAGCCCTGTGGGTAAGCCTCGTGGGAAAGCCTCGAGGGAAAGCCTCGAGGGAAAGCCACAGATCCCTTGAACCACGTGACGGGAAGCGTGACCCAACTGCTGCAGCACGGGAGGGAATCGCATGCGCATGCCCCCACTCGAGACGAGGCCTGACTCCCCTGGGGAGACTCAGAGGCACACCAAGGTCCATGTCAACAATGGAGAGGAATGCTCAGGTTTCCGGCCCCGACTCCACACAAGGTCTTAGGCCCCGGCATCGAAGGGAGAGGAATCCCGAGATGGCCCCTAGCAACGCGCATGGGGACTGGCCCTTCCTGAGGCCACCAGAGCGGGTCCCTGAGGTCCCCATCGTAACTCGAGAAGACATGCCGCCCCTCGAGAATATCCAGGAGGTTCTTCCCCTGCAGGCGAGATGAGGCCCATTTCCGCAGAGGCTTCTCGGGGCTAATCACACCTCACCTCTGGAACGTCCGAAAGGGTCCTTCCCACCCCTTGGGGCAAATCAAGAAGTTCCCCGACATACCCGTCTCCACTCGAGAGGAAACACGAGGGTCCCCGCCCACATCCAGAGGAGCCCCGTTTCCCGCCTCGTAGCTCGAGGTGAGGGATCCTTTCCCTGCTTCTTCGGAAAGAATTCCCGGCGTTCCCGTCGCATCTCAAGAGGAGGCCCTCTAACAGGAACGGCGAGAGGAACTCCAGGGTCGTGCCACCATTCCAAGAGTCCCCCAGATGTCTCAGTCCATTCCAGAGGAACCTCTTTTCCTCCCTGGTCACTCGGCTTCGTCTATTAATGCCCAGGATCGACTCACACCAAGGTGGCACTTGGCACAGCCCTGTGGGAAAGCCTCGTGGGAAAGCCTCGCAGGGAAAGCCTCGAGGGAAATACACAGATTCCTTGATCCACGTGACAGGAAGCGTGACCCTACTGCTGCAGCTCGGGAGGGAAGCGCACGTGCATGCCCCCACTGGAGACGAGGCCTGACTCCCCTGCGGAGACTCAGAGGCACCCAAGATCCATGTCAACACTGGAGAGGAATCCTCAGGTTCCGGCCCCGACTCCACACAAGGTCTTAGGCCCGGCATCGATGGGAGAGGTATCCCGAGCTGGCCCCTAGCAACTCGCATGGGGCCTGGCCCTTCCTGAGGCCACCAGAGCGTGTCCCTGAGGTCCCCGTCGTAACTCGAGAAGACCTGCCACAACTCGAGAATATCCAGGAGGTTCTCCCCTGCAGGCGAGATGAGGCCCATTTCAGCAGAGGCTTCTAGAGGCTAATCAACACCTCACCTCTGGAACGTCGAAAGGGTCCTTCCCACCCTTGGTGCAACTCAAGAAGTTCCGGACATACCCGTCTCACTCGAGAGGAAACACGAGGGTCCCGCCCACATCCTGAGGAGACCCCGTTTCCGCCTCGTAGCTCGAGGTGAGGGATCCTTTCCCTGCTTCATCGGGAAAGAATTCTAGGCGTTCCTGTCGCATCTCAAGAGGAGGCCCTCTCAACAGGAACGGCGAGGGAGGGAACTCCGGGGTCCTGCCACCGTTCCAAGAGTCCCCCAGATGTCTCAGGACATTCCAGAGGAACCTCTTTTCCCTTCACCGGCTCTTCTTTCACGCCGAGATCGACTCACACCAAGGTGGCACTTGGCACAGCCCTGTGGGAAAGCCTCTTGGGAAAGCCTCGAGGGAAAGCCACAGATCCCTTGATCCACGTGACAGGAAGCGTGACCCTACTGCTGCAGCTCGGGAGGGAATGGCACGTGCATGCCCCCACTGGAGACGAGGGCCTGACTCCCCTGGGGAGACTCAAGAGGCACCCCAAAATCCATGTCAACTCTGGAGAGGAATGCTCAGGTTCCGGCCCCGACTCCACACAAGGTCTTAGGCCCCAGCATAGACTGGAGTGGTATCCCGAGATGGCCCCTAGCACCTCGCATGGGGACTGGCCCTTCCTGAGGCCACCAGAGCGGGTCCCTGAGGTCCCCATCGTAACTCGAGAAGACCTGCCGCCCCTCGGGAATATCCAGGAGGTTCTTCCCTGCAGGCGAGATGAGGCCCATTTCCGCAGAGGCTTCTCGGGGCTAATCACACCTCACCTCTGGAACGTCAAAAGGGTCCTTCACACCCTTGGTGCAAATCAAGAAGTTCCCCGACATACCCGTCTCCACTCGAGAGGAAACACGAGGGGTCCCGCCCTCATCCAGAGGAGCCCCGTTTCCGCCTCGTAGCTCGAGGTGACGGATCCTTTCCCTGCATCGTCGGGAAAGAATTCCGGGCGTTCCCGTCGCATCTCAAGAGGAGGCCCTCTCAACAGGAACGGGGGAGAGGAACTCCAGGTTTCTGCCACCGTTCCAAGAGTCCCCCAGATGTCTCGATCCATTCCAGAGGAACCTCTTTTCCCTTCACCGGCTCGTCTTTCACGCCGAGGATCGACTCACACCAAGGTGGAACTTGGCACAGCCCTGTGGGAAAGCCTCGTGGAAAGCCTCGAGGGAAAGCCTCGAGGGAAAGCCACAGATCCCTTGATCCACGTGACAGGAAGCGTGACCCTACTTCTGCAAGCTCGGGAGGGATCGGCACGCCCATGCCCCCACTCGAGAGGAAGCCTGATTCCCCTGGGGAGACTCAGAGGTACCCCAAGATCCATGGTCAACCCTGGAGAGGAATGCTCAGGTTCCGGCCCCGACTCCACACAAGGTCTTGGCCCCGGCATAGACGGGAGAGGAATCCCGAGATGGCCCCTAGCAACTCGCATGGGGACTGGCCCTTCCTGAGGCCACCAGAGCGGGTCCCTGAGGTCCCCGTGGGAACTCGCGAAGACCTGCCGCAACTCGAGAATATCCAGGAGGTTCTCCCCTGCAGGCGAGATGAGGCCCATTTCCGCAGAGGCTTCTCGGGGCTAATCACACCTCACCTCTGGAACGTCGAAAGGGTCCTTCACACACTTGGTGCAACTCAAGAAGTTCCCCGACATACCCGTGTCCACTCGAGAGGAAACACGAGGGTCCTGCCCACATCCAGAGGAGCCCCATTTTCCGCCTCGTAGCTCGAGCTGAGGGATCCTTTCCCTGCTTCTTCGGGAAAGAATTCCCGGAGTTCCCGTCGCATCTCAAGAGGAGGCCCTCTCAACAGGAACGGCGAGAGGAACCCAGGGTCGTGCCACCATTCCAAGAGTCCCCCAGATGTCTCAGTCCATTCCAGAGGAACCTCTTTTCCCTTCACCGGCTCGTCTTTCACGCCGAGGATTGACTCACACAAAGGTGGCTCTTGGCACAGCCCTGTGGGTAAGCATCGTGGGAAAGCCTCGAGGGAAAGCCTCGAGGGAAAGACAGATTCCTTGATCCACGTGACAGGAAGCGTGACCCTACTGCTGCAGCTCGGGAGGGAAGCGCACGTGCATGCCCCCACTGGAGACGAGGCCTGACTCCCCTGCGGAGACTCAGAGGCACCCCAAGATCCATGGCAATACTGGAGAGGAATCCTCAGGTTCCGGCCCCGACTACACACAAGGTCTTAGGCCCCAGCAATCGATGGGAGAGGAATCCCAAGCTGGCCCCTAGCAACTCGCATGGGGTCTGGCCCTTCCTGAGGCCACCAGAGCGTGTCCCTGAGGTCCCGTCGTAACTCGAGAAGACCTGCCGCAACTCGAGAATATCAGGAGGTTCTCCCCTGCAGGCGAGATGAGGCCCATTTCAGCAGAGGCTTCTAGAGGCTAATCACACCTCACCTCTGGAACGTCGAAAGGGGTCCTTCCCACCCTTGGTGCAACTCAAGAAGTTCCCGGACATACCCGTCTCCACTCGAGAGGAAACACGAGGGTCCCGCCCACATCCAGAGGAGCCCCGTTTCCGCCTCGTAGCTCGAGGTGAGGGATCCTTTCCCTGCTTCATCGGGAAAGAATTCCCGGCTTTTCCCGTCGCATCTCAAGAGGAGGCCCTCTCAACAGGAACGGCGAGAGGAACTCCAGGGTCCTGCCACCGTTCCAAGAGTCCCCCAGATGTCTCAGGACATTCCAGAGGAACCTCTTTTCCCTTCACCGGCTCTTCTTTCACGCCGAGGATAGACTCACACCAAGGTGGCACTTGGCACAGCCCTGTGGGAAAGCCTCTTGGGAAAGCCTCGAGGGAAAGCCTCGAGGGAAAGCCACAGATCCCTTGATCCACGTGACAGGAAGCGTGACCCTACTGCTGCAGCTCGGGAGGGAATCGCACGTGCATGCCCCACTCGAGACGAGGCCTGACTCCCCTGGGGAGACTCAGAGGCACCCCAAAATCCATGTCAACACTGGAGAGGAATGCTCAGGTTCCGGCCCCGACTCCACACAAGGTCTTAGGCCCCGGCATAGACTGGAGTGGTATCCCGAGATGGCCCCTAGCACCTCGCATGGGGACTGGCCCTTCCTGAGGCCACCAGAGCGGGTCCCTGAGGTCCCCATCGTAACTCGAGAAGACCTGCCGCCCCTCGGGAATATCCAGGAGGTTCTTCCCTGCAGGCGAGATGAGGCCCATTTCCGCAGAGGCTTCTCGGGGCTAATCACACCTCACCTCTGGAACGTCAAAAGGGTCCTTCACACCCTTGGTGCAAATCAAGAAGTTCCCCGACATACCCGTCTCCACTCGAGAGGAAACACGAGGGTCCCGCCCTCATCCAGAGGAGCCCCCGTTTCCGCCTCGTAGCTCGAGGTGACGGATCCTTTCCCTGCATCGTCGGGAAAGAATTCCGGGCGTTCCCGTCGCATCTCAAGAGGAGGCCCTCTCAACAGGAACGGGGAGAGGAACTCCAGGGTTCTGCCACCGTTCCAAGAGTCCCCCAGATGTCTCAGTCCATTCCAGAGGAACCTCTTTTCCCTTCACCGGCTCGTCTTTCACGCCCGAGGATCGACTCACACCAAGGTGGAACTTGGCACAGCCCGGTGGGATAGCCTCGTGGGAAAGCCTCGAGGGAAAGCCTCGAGGGAAAGCCTCAAGGGATAGCCACAGATCCCTTGATCCACGTGACAGGAAGCGTGACCCTACTGCTGCAGCTCGGGAGGGAATCGCACGTGCATGCCCCCACTCGAGACGAGGCCTGACTCCCCTGGGGAGACTCAGAGGCACCCCAAAATCCATGTCAACACTGGAGAGGAATCCTTAGGTGCCGGCCCCAACTCCACACAAGGTCTTAGGCCCCGGCATCGATGGGAGAGGAATCCCGAGATGGCCCTAGCAACTCGCATGGGGACTGCGCCCTTCCTGAGGCCACCAGAGCGGGTCCCTGAGGTCCCCGGCGTAACTCGAGAAGACCTGCCGCAACTCGAGAATATCCAGGAGGGTTCTCCACTGCAGGCGAGATGAGGCCCAGTTCCGCAGAGGCTTCTCGGTCCTAATCACACCTCACCTCTGGAACGTCGAAAAGGTCTTTCACACCCTTGGTGCAACTCAAAAAGTTCCCCGACATACCCGTCTCCACTCCGAGAGGAAACACGAGGGTCCCGCCCACATCCAGAGGAGCCCCGTTTCCGCCTCGTAGCTCGAGGTGACGGATCCTTTCCCTGCTTCTTCAGGAAAGAATTCCCGGCGTCCGGTCGCATCTCAAGAGGAGGCCCTCTCAACAGGAACGGCGAGAGGAACTCCAGGGTCGTTCCACCATTCCAAGAGTCCCCCAGATGTCTCAGTCCATTCCAGAGGAACCACTTTTCCCTTCCCCTGCTCGTCTTTCACACCGAGGATCGACTCACACCAAGGTGGCACTTGGCACAGCCCTGTGGGAAAGCCTCGTGGGAAAGCCTCGAGGGAAAGCCTCGAGGGAAAGCCACAGATCCCTTGATCCACGTGACAGGAAGCGTGACCCTACTTCTTGCAGCTCGGGAGGGAAGCGCACGCCCATGCCCCCACTCGAGACGAAGCCTGATTCCCCTGGGGAGACTCAGAGGTACCCCAAGATCCATGTCAACCCTGGAGAGGAATGCTCAGGTTCCGGCCCCGACTCCACACAAGGTCTTAGGCCCCGGCATAGACGGGAGAGGAATCCCGAGATGGCCCCTAGCAACTCGCATGGGGACTGGCCCTTCCTGAGGCCACCAGAGCGGTCCCTGAGGTCCCCGTGGTAACTCGCGAAGACCTGCCGCAACTCGAGAATATCCAGGAGGTTCTCCCCTGCAGGCGAGATGAGGCCCATTTCCGCAGAGGCTTCTCGGGGCTAATCACACCTCACCTCTGGAACGTCGAAAGGGTCCTTCACACACTTGGTGCAACTCAAGAAGTTCCCCGACATACCCGTGTCCACTCGAGAGGAAACACGAGGGGTCCTGCCCACATCCAGAGGAGCCCCTTTTCCGCCTCGTAGCTCGAGCTGAGGGATCCTTTCCCTGCTTCGTCGGGAAAGAATTCCCGAGTTCACGTCGCATCTCAGGAGGAGGCCCTCTCAACAGGAACGGCGAGAGGAACTCCAGGGTCGTGCCACCATTCCAAGAGTCCCCCAGATGTCTCAGTCCATTCCAGAGGAACCTCTTTTCCCTTCACCGGCTCGTCTTTCACGCCGAGGATCGACTCACACAAAGGTGGCTCTTGGCACAGCCTTGTGGGTAAGCCTCGTGGGAAAGCCTCGAGGGAAAGCCTCGAGGGAAAGCCACAGATCCCTTGAACCACGTGACGGGAAGCGTGACCCTACTGCTGCAGCACGGGAGGGAATCGCACGCGCATGCCCCCACTCGAGACGAGGCCTGACTCCCCTGGGGAGACTCAGAGGCACACCAAAGATCCATGTCAACACTGGAGAGGAATGCTCAGGTTCCGCCCCGACTCCACACAAGGTCCTATTCCCCGGCATCGATGGGAGAGGAATCCTGAGATGGCCCCTAGCAATGCGCATGGGGACTGGCCCTTCCTGAGGCCACCAGAGCGGGTCCCTGAGGTCCCCATCGTAACTCGAGAAGACATGCCGCCCCTCGAGAATATCCAGGAGGTTCTTCCCTGCAGGCGAGATGAGGCCCATTTCCGCAGAGGCTTCTCGGGGCTAATCACACCTCACCTCTGGAACGTCGAAAGGGTCCTTCCCACCCTTGGGGCAAATCAAGAAGTTCCCCGACATACCCGTCTCCACTCGAGAGGAAACACGAGGGTCCCGCCCACAACCAGAGGAGCCCCGTTTCCGCCTCGTAGCTCGAGGTGAGGGATCCTTTCCCTGCTTCTTCGGGAAAGAATTCCCGGCGTTCCCGTCGCATCTCAAGAGGAGGCCCTCTAAACAGGAACGGCGAGAGGAACTCCAGGGTCGTGCCACCATTCCAAGAGTCCCCCAGATGTCTCAGTCCATTCCAGAGGAACCCCTTTTCCTTCACCGGCTCGTCTTTAATGCCCAGGATCGACTCACACCAAGGTGGCACTTGGCACAGCCCTGTGGGAAAGCCTCGTGGGAAAGCCTCGAGGGAAAGCCTCGAGGGAAAGACAGATTCCTTGATCCACGTGACAGGAAGCGTGACCCTACTGCTGCAGCTCGGGAGGGAAGCGCACGTGCATGCCCCCACTGGAGACGAGGCCTGACTCCCCTGCGGAGACTCAGAGGCACCCCAAGATCCATGTCAACACTGGAGAGGAATCCTCAGGTTCCGGCCCCGACTCCACACAAGGTCTTAGGCCCCGGCATCGATGGGAGAGGAATCCCGAGCTGGCCCCTAGCAACTGGCATGGGGTCTGGCCCTTCCTGAGGCCACCAGAGCGTGTCCCTGAGGTCCCCGTCGTAACTCGAGAAGACTTGCCACAACTCGAGAATATCCAGGAGGTTCTCCCCTGCAGGCGAGATGAGGCCCATTTCAGCAGAGGCTTCTAGAGGCTAATCACACCTCACCTCTGGAACGTCGAAAGGGTCCTTCCCACCCTTGGTGCAACTCAAGAAGTTCCCGGACATACCCGTCTCCACTCGAGAGGAAACACGAGGGTCCCGCCCACATCCAGAGGAGCCCCGTTTCCGCCTCGTAGCTCGAGGTGAGGGATCCTTTCCCTGCTTCATCGGGAAAGAATTCCCGGCGTTCCCGTCGCATCTCAAGAGGAGGCCCTCTCAACAGGAACGGCGAGAGGAACTCCAGGGACCTGCCACCGTTCCAAGAGTCCCCCAGATGTTTCAGGACATTCCAGAGGAACCTCTTTTCCCTTCACTGGCTCTTCTTTCACGCCGAGGATCGACTCACACCAAGGTGGCACTTGGCACAGCCCTGTGGGAAAGCCTCGTGGGAAAGCCTCGAGGGAAAGCCTCGAGGGAAAGCCACAGATCCCTTGATCCACGTGACAGGAAGCGTGACCCTACTGCTGCAGCTCGGGAGGGAATCGCACGTGCATGCCCCCACTCGAGACGAGGCCTAACTCCCCTGGGGAGACTCAGAGGCACCCCAAAATCCATGTCAACACTGGAGAGGAATGCTCAGGTTCCGGCCCCGACTCCACACAAGGTCTTAGGCCCCGGCATAGACTGGAGTGGTATCCCGAGATGGCCCCTAGCACCTCGCATGGGGACTGGCCCTTCCTGAGGCCACCAGAGCGGGTCCCTGAGGTCCCCATCGTAACTCGAGAAGACTTGCCGCCCCTTGAGAATATCCAGGAGGTTCTTCCATGCAGGCGAGATGAGGCCCATTTCCGCAGAGGCTTCTCGGGGCTAATCACACCTCACCTCTGGAACGTCAAAAGGGTCCTTCACACCCTTGGTGCAACTCAAGAAGTTCCCCGACATACCCGTCTCCACTCGAGAGGAAACACGAGGGTCCCGCCCTCATCCAGAGGAGCCCCGTTTCCGCCTCGTAGCTCGAGGTGACGGATCCTTTCACTGCATCGTCGGGAAAGAATTCCGGGCGTTCCCGTCGCATCTCAAGAGGAGGCCCTCTCAACAGGAACGGGGAGAGGAACTCCAGGGTTCTGCCACCGTTCCAAGAGTCCCCCAGATGTCTCAGTCCATTCCAGAGGAACCTCTTTTCCCTTCACCGGCTCGTCTTTCACGCCGAGGATCGACTCACACCAAGGTGGAACTTGGCACAGCCCGGTGGGAAAGCCTCGT
Organism: Budorcas taxicolor; assembly: GCF_023091745.1. Classification (NCBI taxonomy): domain Eukaryota; kingdom Metazoa; phylum Chordata; class Mammalia; order Artiodactyla; family Bovidae; genus Budorcas; species Budorcas taxicolor. The sequence continues at coordinate 5,939,189 of NC_068920.1, forward strand.
GGGAAAGCCTCGAGGGAAAGCCTCGAGGGAAAGCCTCAAGGGAAAGCCACAGATCCCTTGATCCACGTGACAGGAAGCGTGACCCTACTGCTGCAGCTCGGGAGGGAATCGCACATGCATGCCCCCACTCGAGACGAGGCCTGACTCCCCTGGGGAGACTCAGAGGCACCCCAAAATCCATGTGAACACTGGAGAGGAATCCTTAGGTTCCGGCCCCAACTCCACACTAGGTCTTAGGCCCCGGCATCGACGGGAGAGGAATCCCGAGATGGCCCCTAGCAACTCGCATGGGGACTGGCCCTTCCTGAGGCCACCAGAGCGGGTCCCTGAGGTCCCCGGCGTAACTCGAGAAGACCTGCCGCAACTCGAGAATATCCAGGAGGTTCTCCACTGCAGGCGAGATGAGGCCCATTTCCGCAGAGGCTTCTCGGTCCTAATCACACCTCACCTCTGGAACGTCGAAAAGATCTTTCACACCCTTGGTGCAACTCAAAAAGTTCCCCGACATACCCGTCTCCACTCGAGAGGAAACACGAGGGTCCCGCCCACATCGAGAGGAGCCCCGTTTCCGCCTCGTAGCTCGAGGTGACGGATCCTTTCCCTGCTTCTTCAGGAAAGAATTCCCGGCGTCCGGTCGCATCTCAAGAGGAGGCCCTCTCAACAGGAACGGCGAGAGGAACTCCAGGGTCGTTCCACCATTCCAAGAGTCCCCCAGATGTCTCAGTCCATTCCAGAGGAACCACTTTTCCCTTCACCTGCTCGTCTTTCACACCGAGGATCGACTCACACCAAGGTGGCACTTGGCACAGCCCTGTGGGAAAGCCTGGTGGGAAAGCCTCGAGGGAAAGCCTCGAGGGAAAGCCACAGATCCCTTGATCCACGTGACAGGAAGCGTGACCCTACTTCTGCAGCTCGGGAGGGAAGCGCACGCCCATGCCCCCACTCGAGACGAAGCCTGATTCCCCTGGGGAGACTCAGAGGTACCCCAAGATCCATGTCAACCCTGGAGAGGAATGCTCAGGTTCCGGCCCCGAGTCCACACAAGGTCTTAGGCCCCGGCATAGACTGGAGTGGTATCCCGAGATGGCCCCTAGCACCTCGCATGGGGACTGGCCCTTCCTGAGGCCACCAGAGCGGGTCCCTGAGGTCCCCATCGTAACTCGAGAAGACCTGCCGCCCCTCGAGAATATCCAGGAGGTTCTTCCATGCAGGCGAGATGAGGCCCATTTCCGCAGAGGCTTCTCGGGGCTAATCACACCTCACCTCTGGAACGTCAAAAGGGTCCTTCACACCCTTGGTGCAACTCAAGAAGTTCCCCGACATACCCGTCTCCACTCGAGAGGAAACACGAGGGTCCCGCCCTCATCCAGAGGAGCCCCGTTTCCGCCTCGTAGCTCGAGGTGACGGATCCTTTCCCTGCATCGTCGGGAAAGAATTCCGGGCGTTCCCGTCGCATCTCAAGAGGAGGCCCTCTCAACAGGAACGGGGAGAGGAACTCCAGGGTCCTGCCACCGATCCAAGAGTCCCCCAGATGTCTCAGTCCATTCCAGAGGAACCTCTTTTCCCTTCACCGGCTCGTCTTTCACGCCGAGGATCGACTCACACCAAGGTGGAACTTGGCACAGCCCGGTGGGAAAGCCTCGTGGGAAAGCCTCGAGGGAAAGCCTCGAGGGAAAGCCTCGACGGAAAGCCACAGATCCCTTGATCCACGTGACAGGAAGCGTGACCCTACTGCTGCAGCTCGGGAGGGAATCGCACGTGCATGCCCCCACTCGAGACGAGGCCTGACTCCCCTGGGGAGACTCAGAGGCACCCCAAAATCCATGTCAACACTGGAGAGGAATCCTTAGGTTCCGGCCCCAACTCCACACAAGGTCTTAGGCCCCGGCATCGACGGGAGAGGAATCCCGAGATGGCCCCTAGCAACTCGCATGGGGACTGGCCCTTCCTGAGGCCACCAGAGCGGGTCCCTGAGGTCCCCGGCGTAACTCGAGAAGACCTGCCGCAACTCGAGAATATCCAGGAGGTTCTCCACTGCAGGCGAGATGAGGCCCATTTCCGCAGAGGCTTCTCGGTCCTAATCACACCTCACCTCTGGAACGTCGAAAAGGTCTTTCACACCCTTGGTGCAACTCAAAAAGTTCCCCGACATACCCGTCTCCACTCGAGAGGAAACACGAGGGTCCCGCCCACATCGAGAGGAGCCCCGTTTCCGCCTCGTAGCTCGAGGTGACGGATCCTTTCCCTGCTTCTTCAGGAAAGAATTCCCGGCGTTCCGGTCGCATCTCAAGAGGAGGCCCTCTCAACAGGAACGGCGAGAGGAACTCCAGGTCGTTCCACCATTCCAAGAGTCCCCCAGATGTCTCAGTCCATTCCAGAGGAACCTCTTTTCCCTTCACCTGCTCGTCTTTCACACCGAGGATCGACTCACACCAAGGTGGCACTTGGCACAGCCCTGTGGGAAAGCCTCGTGGGAAAGCCTCGAGGGAAAGCCTCAAGGGAAAGCCACAGATCCCTTGATCCACGTGACAGGAAGCGTGACCCTACTTCTACAGCTCGGGAGGGAAGCGCACGCCCATGCCCCCACTCGAGACGAAGCCTGATTCCCCTGGGGAGACTCAGAGGTACCCCAAGATCCATGTCAACCCTGGAGAGGAATGCTCAGGTTCCGGCCCCGACTCCACACAAGGTCTTAGGCCCCGGCATCGACGGGAGAGGAATCCCGATTTGGCCCCTAGCAACTCGCATGGGGACTGGCCCTTCCTGAGGCCACCAGAGCGGGTCCCTGAGGTCCCCGTGGTAACTCGAGAAGACCTGCCGCAACTCGAGAATATCCAGGAGGTTCTCCCCTCCAGGCGAGATGAGGCCCATTTCCGCAGAGGCTTCTCGGGGCTAATCACACCTCACCTCTGGAACTTCGAAAGGGTCCTTCCCACCCTTGGTGCAACTCAAAAAGTTCCCCGACATACCCGTCTCCACTCGAGAGGAAACACGAGGGTCCCGCCCACATCCAGAGGAGCCCCGTTTCCGCCTCGTAGCTCGAGGTGAGGGATCCTTTCCCTGCTTCATTGGGAAAGAATTCTGGGCGTTCCTGTCGCATCTCAAGAGGAGGCCCTCTCAACAGGAACGGCGAGAGGAACTCCAGGGTCCTGCCACCGTTCCAAGAGTCCCCCAGATGTCTCAGGACATTCCAGAGGAACCTCTTTTCCCTTCACCGGCTCGTCTTTCACGCCGAGGATCGACTCACACCAAGGTGGCACTTGGCACAGCCCTGTGGGAAAGCCTCGTGGGAAAGCCTCGAGGGAAAGCCTCGAGGGAAAGCCACAGATCCCTTGATCCACGTGACAGGAAGCGTGACCCTACTGCTGCAGCTCGGGAGGGAATCGCCCGCGCATTCCCCCACTCGAGACGAGGCCTGACTCCCCTGGGGAGACTCAGAGGCACCCCAAGATCCATGTCAACACTGGAGAGGGATCCTCAGGTTTCGGCCCCGACTCCACACAAGGTCTTAGGCCCCGGCATAGACTGGAGTGGTATCCCGAGATGTCCCCTAGCACCTCGCATGGGGACTGGCCCTTCCTGAGGCCACCAGAGCGGGTCCTGGAGGTCCCCGTCGTAACTCGAGAAGACCTGCCGCCCCTCGAGAATATCCAGGAGGTTCTCCCCTGCTGGCGACATGAGGCACATTTCCGCAGAGGCTTCTCGGGGCTAATCACACTTCACCTCTGGAACGTCGAAAGGGTCCTTCACACCCTTGGTGCAACTCAAGAAGTTCCCCGACATACCCGTCTCCACTCGAGAGGAAACACGAGGGTCCCGCCCTCATCCAGAGGAGCCCCGTTTCCGCCTCGTAGCTCGAGGTGACGGATCCTTTCCCTGCATCGTCGGGAAAGAATTCCGGGCGTTCCCGTCGCATCTCAAGAGGAGGCCCTCTCAACAGGAACGGGGAGAGGAACTCCAGGGTCCTGCCACCGTTCCAAGAGTCCCCCAGATGTCTCAGTCCATTCCAGAGGAACCTCTTTTCCCTTCACCGGCTCGTCTTTCACGCCGAGGATCGACTCACACCAAGGTGGAACTTGGCACAGCCCGGTGAGAAAGCCTCGAGGGAAAGCCTCGACGGAAAGCCACAGATCCCTTGATCTACGTGACAGGAAGCGTGACCCTACTGCTGCAGCTCGGGAGGGAATCGCACGTGCATGCCCCCACTCGAGACGAGGCCTGACTCCCCTGGGGAGACTCAGAGGCACCCCAAAATCCATGTCAACACTGGAGAGGAATCCTCAGGTTCCGGCCCCAACTCCACACAAGGTCTTAGGCCCCGGCATCGACGGGAGAGGAATCCCGAGATGGCCCCTAGCAACTCGCATGGGGACTGGCCCTTCCTGAGGCCACCAGAGCGGGTCCCTGAGGTCCCCGGCGTAACTCGAGAAGACCTGCCACAACTCGAGAATATCCAGGAGGTTCTCCCCTGCAGGCGAGATGAGGCCCATTTCCGCAGAGGCTTCTCCGTCCTAATCACACCTCACCTCTGGAACGTCGAAAAGGTCTTTCACACCCTTGGTGCAACTCAAAAAGTTCCCCGACATACCCGTCTCCACTCGAGAGGAAACACGAGGGTCCCGCCCACATCGAGAGGAGCCCCGTTTCCGCCTCGTAGCTCGAGGTGACGGATCCTTTCCCTGCTTCTTCAGGAAAGAATTCCCGGCGTTCCGGTCGCATCTCAAGAGGAGGCCCTCTCAACAGGAACGGCGAGAGGAACTCCAGGTCGTTCCACCATTCCAAGAGTCCCCCAGATGTCTCAGTCCATTCCAGAGGAACCTCTTTTCCCTTCACCTGCTCGTCTTTCACACCGAGGATCGACTCACACCAAGGTGGCACTTGGCACAGCCCTGTGGGAAAGCCTCGTGGGAAAGCCTCGAGGGAAAGCCTCAAGGGAAAGCCACAGATCCCTTGATCCACGTGACAGGAAGCGTGACCCTACTTCTACAGCTCGGGAGGGAAGCGCACGCCCATGCCCCCACTCGAGACGAAGCCTGATTCCCCTGGGGAGACTCAGAGGTACCCCAAGATCCATGTCAACCCTGGAGAGGAATGCTCAGGTTCCGGCCCCGACTCCACACAAGGTCTTAGGCCCCGGCATCGACGGGAGAGGAATCCCGATTTGGCCCCTAGCAACTCGCATGGGGACTGGCCCTTCCTGAGGCCACCAGAGCGGGTCCCTGAGGTCCCCGTGGTAACTCGAGAAGACCTGCCGCAACTCGAGAATATCCAGGAGGTTCTCCCCTCCAGGCGAGATGAGGCCCATTTCCGCAGAGGCTTCTCGGGGCTAATCACACCTCACCTCTGGAACTTCGAAAGGGTCCTTCCCACCCTTGGTGCAACTCAAAAAGTTCCCCGACATACCCGTCTCCACTCGAGAGGAAACACGAGGGTCCCGCCCACATCCAGAGGAGCCCCGTTTCCGCCTCGTAGCTCGAGGTGAGGGATCCTTTCCCTGCTTCATTGGGAAAGAATTCTGGGCGTTCCTGTCGCATCTCAAGAGGAGGCCCTCTCAACAGGAACGGCGAGAGGAACTCCAGGGTCCTGCCACCGTTCCAAGAGTCCCCCAGATGTCTCAGGACATTCCAGAGGAACCTCTTTTCCCTTCACCGGCTCTTCTTTCACGCCGAGGATCGACTCACACCAAGGTGGCACTTGGCACAGCCCTGTGGGAAAGCCTCGTGGGAAAGCCTCGAGGGAAAGCCTCGAGGGAAAGCCACAGATCCCTTGATCCACGTGACAGGAAGCGTGACCCTACTGCTGCAGCTCGGGAGGGAATCGCCCGCGCATTCCCCCACTCGAGACGAGGCCTGACTCCCCTGGGGAGACTCAGAGGCACCCCAAGATCCATGTCAACACTGGAGAGGGATCCTCAGGTTTCGGCCCCGACTCCACACAAGGTCTTAGGCCCCGGCATAGACTGGAGTGGTATCCCGAGATGTCCCCTAGCACCTCGCATGGGGACTGGCCCTTCCTGAGGCCACCAGAGCGGGTCCTGGAGGTCCCCGTCGTAACTCGAGAAGACCTGCCGCAACTCGAGTATATCCAGGAGGTTCTCCCCTGCTGGCGACATGAGGCACATTTCCGCAGAGGCTTCTCGGGGCTAATCACACTTCACCTCTGGAACGTCGAAAGGGTCCTTCACACCCTTGGTGCAACTCAAGAAGTTCCCCGACATACCCGTGTCCACTCGAGAGGAAACACGAGGGTCCCGCCCACATCCAGAGGAGCCCCGTTTCCGCCTCGTAGCTCGAGGTGAGGGATCCTTTCCCTGCTTCGTCGGGAAAGAATTCCCGGCGTTCCCGTCGCATCTCAAGAGGAGGCCCTCTCAACAGGAACGGCGAGAGGAACTCCAGGGTCGTGCCACCATTCCAAGAGTCCCCCAGATGTCTAAGTCCATTCCAGAGGAACCTCTTTTCCCTTCACTGGCTCGTCTTTCACGCCGAGGATCGACTCACACCAAGGTGGAACTTGGCACAGCCCTGTGGGAAAGCCTCGTGGGAAAGCCTCGAGGGAAAGCCTCGAGGGAAAGCCACAGATCCCTTGATCCACGTGACAGGAAGCGTGACCCTATTGCTGCAGCACGGGAGGGAATCCCACGCGCATGCCCCCACTCGAGCCGAGGCCTGACTCCCCTGGGGAGACTCAGAGGCACCCCAAAATCCATGTCAACACTGGAGAGGAATCCTCAGGTTCCGGCCCCGACTCCACACAAGGTCTTAGGCCCCGGCATCGATGGGAGAGGAATCCCGAGATGGCCCCTAGCAACGCGCATGGGGACTGGCCCTTCTTGAGGCCACCAGAGCGGGTCCCTGAGGTCCCCATCGTAACACGAGAAGACCTGCCGCCCCTCGAGAATATCCAGGAGTTTCTTCCCTGCAGGCGAGATGAGGGCCATTTCCGCAGAGGCTTCTCGGGGCTAATCACACCTCACCTCTGGAACGTCGAAAGGGTCCTTCCCGCCCTTGGTGCAACTCAAGAAGTTCCCCGACATACCCGTCTCCCCTCGAGAGGAAAGACGAGGGTCCAGCCCACATCCAGAGGAGCCCCGTTTCCGCCTCGTAGCTCTAGGTGACGGATCCTTTCCCTGCTTCGTCGGGAAAGAATTCCCGGCGTTCCCGTCGCATCTCAAGAGGAGGCTCTCTCAACAGGAACGGCGAGAGGAACTCCAGGGTCGTGCTAAAATTCCAAGAGTCCCCCAGAGGTCTCAGTCCATTCCAGAGGAAACTCTTTTCCCTTCACCGGCTCATCTTTGACGCCGAGGATCGACTCACACCAAGGTAACACTTGGCACAGCCTTGTGAGAAGCCTCCTGGGAAAGCCTCGAGGGAAAGCCTCGAGGGAAAGCCACAGATCCCTTGATCCACGTGACAGAAAGCGTGACCCTACTGCTGCAGCTCGGGAGGGAATCGAACGCACATGCCCCACTCGAGACGAGGCCTGACTCCCCAGGGGAGACTCAGAGGCACCCCAAGATCCATGTCAACACTGGAGAGGAATCCTCAGGTTCCGGCCCCGACTCCACACAAGGTCTTAGGCCCCGGCATGGATGGGAGAGGAATCCAGAGATGGCCCCTAGCAACGCGCATGGGGACTGGCCCTTCCTGAGGCAACCAGAGCGGGTCCCTGAGGTCCCCGTCGTAAGTCGAGAAGACCTGCCGCAACTCGAGAATATCCAGGAGGTTCTCCCCTGCAGGCGAGATGAGGCCCATTTCCGCAGAGGCTTCTCGGGGCTAATCACACCTCACCTCTGGAACGTCTAAAGGGTCCTTCCCACCCTTGGTGCAACTCAAGAAGTTCCCCGTCATACCCGTCTCCACTCGAGAGGAAACACGAGGGTCCCGCCCACATCCAGAGGAGCCCCGTTTCTGCCTCGTAGCTCGAGGTGACGGATCCTTTCCCTGCTTCTTCGGGAAAGAATTCCCGGCGTTCCCGTCGCATCTCAAGAGGAGGCCCTCTCAACAGGAACGGCGAGAGGAACTCCAGGGTCGTGCCACCATTCCAAGAGTCCCCCAGATGTCTCAGTCCATTCCAGAGGAACCTCTTTTCCCTTCACCGGCTCGTCTTTCACGCCGAGGATCGACTCACACAAAGGGGGCACTTGGCACAGCCCGGTGGGAAAGCCTCGTGGGAAAGCCTCGAGGGAAAGCCTCGAGGGAAAGCCACAGATCCCTTGATCCACGTGACAGGAAGCGTGACCCTACTGCTGCAGCTCGGGAGGGAAGCGCACGCGCATGCCCCCACTCGAGACGAGGCCTGACTCCCCTGGGGAGACTCAGAGGCACCCCAAGATCCATGTCAACACTGGAGAGGAATGCTCAGGTACCGGCCCCGACTCCACACAAGGTCTTAGGCCCCGGCATAGACTGGAGTGGTATCCCGAGATGGCCCCTAGCACCTCGCAAGGGGACTGGCCCTTCCTGAGGCCACCAGAGCGGGTCCCGGAGGTCCCCGTCGTAACTCGAGAAGACCTGCCGCAACTCGAGAATATCCAGGAGGTTCTCCCCTGCAGGCGACATGAGGCACATTTCCGCAGAGGCTTCTCGGGGCTAATCACACCTCACCTCTGGAACGTCGAAAGGGTCCTTCACACCCTTGATGCAACTCAAGAAGTTCCCCGATATACCCGTCTCCACTCGAGAGGAAACACGAGGGTCCCGCCCACATCCAGAGGAGCCCCGTTTCCGCCTCGTAGCTCGAGGTGAGGGATCCTTTCCCTGCTTCGTCGGGAAAGAATTCCCGGCGTTCCCGTCGCATCTCAAGAGGAGGCCCTCTCAACAGGAACGGCGAGAGGAACTCCAGGGTCGTGCCACCATTCCAAGAGTCCCCCAGATGTCTCAGTCCATTCCAGAGGAACCTCTTTTCCCTTCACCGGCTCGTCTTTCACGCCGAGGATCGACTCACACCAAGGTGGCACTTGGCACAGCCCTGTGGGAAAGCCTGGTGGGAAAGCCTCGAGGGAAAGCCTCGAGGGAAAGCCACAGATCCCTTGATCCACGTGACAGGAAGCGTGACCCTACTGCTGCAGCTCGGGAGGGAATCCCACGTGCGTGCCCCCACACGAGACGAGGCCTGACTCCCCTGGGGAGACACAGAGGCACCCCAAGATCCATGTCAACACTGGAGAGGAATCCTCAGGTTCTGGCCCCGACTCCACACAAGGTCTTAGGCCCCGGCATCGATGGGAGAGGAATCCCGAGCTGGCCCCTAGCAACGCGCATGGGGACTGGCCCTTCCTGAGGCCACTAGAGCGGGTCCCTGAGGTCCCCATCGTAACTCGAGAAGACCTGCCGCCCCTCGAGAATATCCAGGAGGTTCTTCCATGCAGGCGAGATGAGGCCTATTTCCGCAGAGGCTTCTCGGGTCTAATCACACCTCACCTCTGGAACGTCGAAAGGGTCCTTCACACCCTTGGTGCAACTCAAGAAGTTCCCCGACATACCCGTCTCCACTCGAGAGGAAACACGAGGGTCCCGCCCTCATCCAGAGTAGCCCCGTTTCCGCCTCGTAGCTCGAGGTGAGGGATCCTTTCCCTGCTTCTTCAGGAAAGAATTCCGGGCGTTCCCGTCGCATCTCAAGAGGAGGCCCTCTCAACAGGAACGGTGAGAGGAACTCCAGGGTCGTTCCACCATACCAAGAGTCCCCCAGATGTCTCAGTCCATTCCAGAGGAACCTCTTTTCCCTTCACCGGCTCGTCTTTCACACCGAGGATCGACTCACACCAAGGTGGCACTTGGCACAGCCCTGTGGGAAAGACTCGTGGGAAAGCCTCGAGGGAAAGCCTCGAGGGAAAGCCTCGAGGGAAAGCCACAGATCCCTTGATCCACGTGACAGGAAGCGTGGCCCTACTGCTGCAGCTCGGGAGGGAATGGCACGTGCATGCCCCCACTCAAGACGAGGCCTGACTCCCCTGGGGAGACTCAGAGTCACCCCAAAATCCATGTCAACACTGGAGAGGAATGCTCAGGTTCCGGCCCCGACTCCACACAAGGTCTTAGGCCCCGGCATAGACTGGAGTGGTATCCCGAGATGGCCCCTAGCACCTCGCATGGGGACTGGCCCTTCCTGAGGCCACCAGAGCGGGTCCCTGAGGTCCCCATCGTAACTCGAGAAGACCTGCCGCCCCTCAAGAATATCGAGGAGGTTCTTCCCTGCAGGCGAGATGAGGCCCATTTCCACAGAGGCTTCTCGGGGCTAATCACACCTCACCTCTGGAACGTCAAAAGGGTCCTTCACACCCTTGGTGCAACTCAAGAAGTTCCCCGACATACCCGTCTCCACTCGAGAGGAAACACGAGGGTCCCGCCCTCATCCAGAGGAGCCCCGTTTCCGCCTCGTAGCTCGAGGTGACGGATCCTTTCCCTGCATCGTCGGGAAAGAATTCCGGGCGTTCCCGTCGCATCTCAAGAGGAGGCCCTCTCAACAGGAACGGGGAGAGGAACTCCAGGGTCCTGCCACCGTTCCAAGAGTCCCCCAGATGTCTCAGTCCATTCCAGAGGAACCTCTTTTCCCTTCACCGGCTCGTCTTTCACGCCGAGGATCGACTCACACCAAGGTGGAACTTGGCACAGCCCGGTGGGAAAGCCTCGTGGGAAAGCCTCGAGGGAAAGCCTCGAGGGAAAGCCTCGACGGAAAGCCACAGATCCCTTGATCCACGTGACAGGAAGCGTGACCCTACTGCTGCAGCTCGGGAGGGAATCGCACGTGCATGCCCCCACTCGAGACGAGGCCTGACTCCCCTGGGGAGACTCAGAGGCACCCCAAAATCCATGTCAACACTGGAGAGGAATCCTTAGGTTCCGGCCCCAACTCCACACAAGGTCTTAGGCCCCGGCATCGACGGGAGAGGAATCCCGAGATGGCCCCTAGCAACTCGCATGGGGACTGGCCCTTCCTGAGGCCACCAGAGCGGGTCCCTGAGGTCCCCGGCGTAACTCGAGAAGACCTGCCACAACTCGAGAATATCCAGGAGGTTCTCCCCTGCAGGCGAGATGAGGCCCATTTCCGCAGAGGCTTCTCCGTCCTAATCACACCTCACCTCTGGAACGTCGAAAAGGTCTTTCACACCCTTGGTGCAACTCAAAAAGTTCCCCGACATACCCGTCTCCACTCGAGAGGAAACACGAGGGTCCCGCCCACATCGAGAGGAGCCCCGTTTCCGCCTCGTAGCTCGAGGTGACGGATCCTTTCCCTGCTTCTTCGGGAAAGAATTCCCGGCGTTCCGGTCGCATCTCAAGAGGAGGCCCTCTCAACAGGAACGGCGAGAGGAACTCCAGGTCGTTCCACCATTCCAAGAGTCCCCCAGATGTCTCAGTCCATTCCAGAGGAACCTCTTTTCCCTTCACCTGCTCGTCTTTCACACCGAGGATCGACTCACACCAAGGTGGCACTTGGCACAGCCCTGTGGGAAAGCCTCGTGGGAAAGCCTCGAGGGAAAGCCTCAAGGGAAAGCCACAGATCCCTTGATCCACGTGACAGGAAGCGTGACCCTACTTCTACAGCTCGGGAGGGAAGCGCACGCCCATGCCCCCACTCGAGACGAAGCCTGATTCCCCTGGGGAGACTCAGAGGTACCCCAAGATCCATGTCAACCCTGGAGAGGAATGCTCAGGTTCCGGCCCCGACTCCACACAAGGTCTTAGGCCCCGGCATCGACGGGAGAGGAATCCCGATTTGGCCCCTAGCAACTCGCATGGGGACTGGCCCTTCCTGAGGCCACCAGAGCGGGTCCCTGAGGTCCCCGTGGTAACTCGAGAAGACCTGCCGCAACTCGAGAATATCCAGGAGGTTCTCCCATCCAGGCGAGATGAGGCCCATTTCCGCAGAGGCTTCTCGGGGCTAATCACACCTCACCTCTGGAACTTCGAAAGGGTCCTTCCCACCCTTGGTGCAACTCAAAAAGTTCCCCGACATACCCGTCTCCACTCGAGAGGAAACACGAGGGTCCCGCCCACATCCAGAGGAGCCCCGTTTCCGCCTCGTAGCTCGAGGTGAGGGATCCTTTCCCTGCTTCATTGGGAAAGAATTCTGGGCGTTCCTGTCGCATCTCAAGAGGAGGCCCTCTCAACAGGAACGGCGAGAGGAACTCCAGGGTCCTGCCACCGTTCCAAGAGTCCCACAGATGTCTCAGGACATTCCAGAGGAACCTCTTTTCCCTTCACCGGCTCGTCTTTCACGCCGAGGATCGACTCACACCAAGGTGGCACTTGGCACAGCCCTGTGGGAAAGCCTCGTGGGAAAGCCTCGAGGGAAAGCCTCGAGGGAAAGCCACAGATCCCTTGATCCACGTGACAGGAAGCGTGACCCTACTGCTGCAGCTCGGGAGGGAATCGCCCGCGCATTCCCCCACTCGAGACGAGGCCTGACTCCCCTGGGGAGACTCAGAGGCACCCCAAGATCCATGTCAACACTGGAGAGGGATCCTCAGGTTTCGGCCCCGACTCCACACAAGGTCTTAGGCCCCGGCATAGACTGGAGTGGTATCCCGAGATGTCCCCTAGCACCTCGCATGGGGACTGGCCCTTCCTGAGGCCACCAGAGCGGGTCCTGGAGGTCCCCGTCGTAACTCGAGAAGACCTGCCGCCCCTCGAGAATATCCAGGAGGTTCTCCCCTGCTGGCGACATGAGGCACATTTCCGCAGAGGCTTCTCGGGGCTAATCACACTTCACCTCTGGAACGTCGAAAGGGTCCTTCACACCCTTGGTGCAACTCAAGAAGTTCCCCGACATACCCGTCTCCACTCGAGAGGAAACACGAGGGTCCCGCCCTCATCCAGAGGAGCCCCGTTTCCGCCTCGTAGCTCGAGGTGACGGATCCTTTCCCTGCATCGTCGGGAAAGAATTCCGGGCGTTCCCGTCGCATCTCAAGAGGAGGCCCTCTCAACAGGAACGGGGAGAGGAACTCCAGGGTCCTGCCACCGTTCCAAGAGTCCCCCAGATGTCTCAGTCCATTCTAGAGGAACCTCTTTTCCCTTCACCGGCTCGTCTTTCACGCCGAGGATCGACTCACACCAAGGTGGAACTTGGCACAGCCCGGTGGGAAAGCCTCGAGGGAAAGCCTCGACGGAAAGCCACAGATCCCTTGATCTACGTGACAGGAAGCGTGACCCTACTGCTGCAGCTCGGGAGGGAATCGCACGTGCATGCCCCCACTCGAGACGAGGCCTGACTCCCCTGGGGAGACTCAGAGGCACCCCAAAATCCATGTCAACACTGGAGAGGAATCCTCAGGTTCCGGCCCCAACTCCACACAAGGTCTTAGGCCCGGGCATCGACGGGAGAGGAATCCCGAGATGGCCCCTAGCAACTCGCATGGGGACTGGCCCTTCCTGAGGCCACCAGAGCGGGTCCCTGAGGTCCCCGGCGTAACTCGAGAAGACCTGCCACAACTCGAGAATATCCAGGAGGTTCTCCCCTGCAGGCGAGATGAGGCCCATTTCCGCAGAGGCTTCTCCGTCCTAATCACACCTCACCTCTGGAACGTCGAAAAGGTCTTTCACACCCTTGGTGCAACTCAAAAAGTTCCCCGACATACCCGTCTCCACTCGAGAGGAAACACGAGGGTCCCGCCCACATCGAGAGGAGCCCCGTTTCCGCCTCGTAGCTCGAGGTGACGGATCCTTTCCCTGCTTCTTCAGGAAAGAATTCCGGGCGTTCCGGTCGCATCTCAAGAGGAGGCCCTCTCAACAGGAACGGCGAGAGGAACTCCAGGGTCGTTCCACCATTCCAAGAGTCCCCCAGATGTCTCAGTCCATTCCAGAGGAACCTCTTTTCCCTTCACCGGCTCGTCTTTCACACCGAGGATCGACTCACACCAAGGTGGCACTTGGCACAGCCCTGTGGGAAAGCCTCGTGGGAAAGCCTCGAGGGAAAGCCTCAAGGGAAAGCCACAGATCCCTTGATCCACGTGACAGGAAGCGTGACCCTACTTCTACAGCTCGGGAGGGAAGCGCACGCCCATGCCCCCACTCGAGACGAAGCCTGATTCCCCTGGGGAGACTCAGAGGTACCCCAAGATCCATGTCAACCCTGGAGAGGAATGCTCAGGTTCCGGCCCCGACTCCACACAAGGTCTTAGGCCCCGGCATCGACGGGAGAGGAATCCCGATTTGGCCCCTAGCAACTCGCATGGGGACTGGCCCTTCCTGAGGCCACCAGAGCGGGTCCCTGAGGTCCCCGTGGTAACTCGAGAAGACCTGCCGCAACTCGAGAATATCCAGGAGGTTCTCCCCTCCAGGCGAGATGAGGCCCATTTCCGCAGAGGCTTCTCGGGGCTAATCACACCTCACCTCTGGAACTTCGAAAGGGTCCTTCCCACCCTTGGTGCAACTCAAAAAGTTCCCCGACATACCCGTCTCCACTCGAGAGGAAACACGAGGGTCCCGCCCACATCCAGAGGAGCCCCGTTTCCGCCTCGTAGCTCGAGGTGAGGGATCCTTTCCCTGCTTCATTGGGAAAGAATTCTGGGCGTTCCTGTCGCATCTCAAGAGGAGGCCCTCTCAACAGGAACGGCGAGAGGAACTCCAGGGTCCTGCCACCGTTCCAAGAGTCCCACAGATGTCTCAGGACATTCCAGAGGAACCTCTTTTCCTTTCACCGGCTCGTCTTTCACGCCGAGGATCGACTCACACCAAGGTGGCACTTGGCACAGCCCTGTGGGAAAGCCTCGTGGGAAAGCCTCGAGGGAAAGCCTCGAGGGAAAGCCACAGATCCCTTGATCCACGTGACAGGAAGCGTGACCCTACTGCTGCAGCTCGGGAGGGAATCGCCCGCGCATTCCCCCACTCGAGACGAGGCCTGACTCCCCTGGGGAGACTCAGAGGCACCCCAAGATCCATGTCAACACTGGAGAGGAATGCTCAGGTTCAGGCCCAGACCCCACACAAGGTCTTAGGCCCTGGCATCGACGGGAGAGGAATCCCGAGATGGCCCCAAGCAACTGGCACGGGGTCTGGCCCTTCCTGAGGCCACCAGAGCGGGTCCCTGAGGTCCCCGTCGTAATTCGAGAAGACCTGCCGCAACTCGAGAATATCCAGGAGGTTCTCCCCTGCAGGCGACATGAGGCACATTTCCGCAGAGGCTTCTCGGGGCTAATCACACCTCACCTCTGGAACGTCGAAAGGGTCCTTCCCACCCTTGGGGCAACTCAAGAAGTTCCCCGACATACCCGTCTCCACTCGAGAGGAAACACGAGGGTCCCGCCCACATCCAGAGGAGCCCCGTTTCCGCCTCGTAGCTCGAGGTGAGGGATCCTTTCTCTGCTTCGTCGGGAAAGAATTCTGGGCGTTCCCGTCGCATCTCAAGAGGAGGCCCTCTCAACAGGAACGGCGAGAGGAACTCCAGGGTCGTGCCACCATTCCAAGAGTCCCCCAGATGTCTCAGTCCATTCCAGAGGAACCTCTTTTCCCTTCACCGGCTCGTCTTTCACGCCGAGGATCGACTCACACCAAGGTGGCACTTGGCACAGCCCTGTGGGAAAGCCTCCTTGGAAAGCCTCGAGGGAAAGCCTCGAGGGAAAGCCACAGATCCCTTGAACCACGTGACAGGAAGCGTGACCCTACTGCTGCAGCTCGGGAGGGAATCGAACCCGCATGCCCCCACTCGAGGCGAGGCCTGACTCCCCTGGGGAGACTCAGAGGCAGTGCAAAATCCATGTCAACACTGGAGAGGAAAGCTCAGTTTCAGGCCCCGACTCCACACAAGGTCTTAGGCCCCGGCATCGATGGGAGAGGAATCCCGAGATGGCCCCTAGCAACTCGCATGGGGTTTGGCCCTTCCTTAGGCCACCAGAGCGGGTCCCTGAGGTCCCCGTCGTAACTCGAGAAGACCTGCCACAACTCGAGAATATCCAGGAGGTTCTTCCCTGCAGGCGAGATGAGGCCCATTTCCACAGAGGCTTCTCGGGGCTAATCACACCTCACCTCTGGAACGTCGAAAGGGTCCTTCACACCCTTGGTGCAACTCAAGAAGTTCCCCGACATACCCGTCTCCACTCGAGAGGAAACACGAGGGTCCCGCACACATCCAGAGGAGCCCCGTTTCGGCCTCGTAGCTCGAGGTGACGGATCCTTTCCCTGCATCGTCGGGAAAGAATTCCGGGCGTTCCCGTCGCATCTCAAGAGGAGGCCCTCTCAACAAGAACGGCGAGAGGAACTCCAGGGTCGTGCCACCATTCCAAGAGTCTCCCAGAAGTCTCAGTCCATTCCAGAGGAACCTCTTTTCCCTTCACCGGCTCGTCTTTCACGCCGAGGATCGACTCACACCAAGGTGGCACTTGGCACAGCCCTGTAGGAAATCCTCGAGGAAAGCCTCGGGGGAAAGCCACAGATCCCTTGATCCACGTGACAGGAAGCGTGACCCTACTGCTGCAGTTCGGGAGGGAAGCGCACGTGCATGCCCCCACTCGAGACGAGGCCTGACTCCCCTGGGGAGACTCAGAGGCACCCCAAGATCCATGTCAACTCTGGAGAGGAATCCTCAGGTTCCGGCCCCGACTCCACACAAGGTCTTAGGCCCTGGCATCGACGGGAGAGGAATCTCGAGATGGCCCCTAGCAACTGGCATGGGGTCTGGCCCTTCCTGAGGCCACCAGAGCGGGTCCCTGAGGTCCCCGTCGTAATTCGAGAAGACCTGCCGCAACTCGAGAATATCCAGGAGGTTCTCCCCTGCAGGCGAGATGAGGCCCATTTACGCAGAGGCTTCTCGGGGCTAATCACACCTCACCTCTGGAACGTCGATAGGGTCCTTCCCACCCTTGGGGCAACTCAAGAAGTTCCCCGACATACCCGTCTCCACTCGAGAGGAAACACGAGGGTCCCGCCCACATCCAGAGGAGCCCCGTTTCCGCCTCGTAGCTCGAGGTGAGGGATCCTTTCTCTGCTTCGTCGGGAAAGAATTCCCGGCGTTCCCGTCGCATCTCAAGAGGAGGCCCTCTCAACAGGAACGGCGAGAGGAACTCCAGGGTCGTGCCACCATTCCAAGAGTCCCCCAGATGTCTCAGTCCATTCCAGAGGAACCTCTTTTCCCTTCACCGGCTCGTCTTTCACGCCGAGGATCGACTCACACCAAGGTGGCACTTTGCACAGCCCTGTGGGAAAGCCTCCTTGTAAAGCCTCGAGGGAAAGCCTCGAGGGAAAGCCACAGATCCCTTGATCCACGTGACAGGAAGCGTGACCCTACTGCTGCAGCTCGGGAGGGAATCGAACCCGCATGCCCCCACTCGAGACGAGGCCTGACTCCCCTGGGGAGACTCAGAGGCACCCCAAGATCCATGTCAACACTGGAGAGGAATGCTCAGTTTCAGGCCCCGACTCCACACAAGGTCTTAGGCCCCGGCATCGATGGGAGAGGAATCCCGAGATGGCCCCTAGCAACGCGCATGGGGAGTGGCCCTTCCTGAGGCCACCAGAGCGGGTCCCTGAGGTCCCCGTCGTAACTCGAGAAGACCTGCCGCAACTCGAGAATATCCAGGAGGTTCTCCCCTGCAGGCGAGATGAGGCCTATTTCCGCATAGGCTTCTCGGGGCTAATCACACCTCACATCTGGAACGTCTAAAGGGTCCTTCACACCCTTGGTGCAACTCAAGAAGTTCCCCGACATACCCGTCTCCACTCGAGAGGAAACACGTGGGTCCCGCCCACATCCAGAGGAGCCCCGTTTCCACCTCGTAGCTCGAGTTGAGGGATCCTTTCCCTGCTTCGTCGGGAAAGAATTCCCGGCGTTCCCGTCGCATCTCAAGAGGAGGCCCTCTCAACAGGAACGGCGAGAGGAACTCCAGGGTCGTGCCACCATTCCAAGAGTCCCCCAGATGTCTCAGTCCATTCCAGAGGAACCTCTTTTCCCTTCACCGGTTCGTCTTTCACGCCAAGGATCGACTCACACCAAGGTGGCACTTGGCACAGCCCTGTGGGAAAGCCTCGAGGGAAAGCCTCGAGGGAAAGCCACAGATCCCTTGATCCACGTGACAGGAAGCGTGACCCTACTTCTGCAGCTCGGGAGGGAAGCGCACGCCCATGCCGCCACTCGAGACGAAGCCTGACTCCCCTGGGGAGACACAGAGGCACCCCAAGATCCATGTCAGCACTGGAGAGGAATGCTCAGGTTCCGGCCCCGACTCCACACAAGGTCTTAGGCCCCGGCATAGACTGTAGTGGTATCCCGAGATGGCCCCTAGCACCTCACAAGGGGACTGGCCCTTCCTGAGGCCACCAGAGCGGGTCCCGGAGGTCCCCGTCGTAACTCGAGAAGACCTGCCGCAACTCGAGAATATCCAGGAGGTTCTCCCCTGCAGGCGACATGAGGCACATTTCCGCAGAGGCTTCTCGGGGCTAATCACACCTCACCACTGGAACGTCGAAAAGGTCCTTCACACCCTTGATGCAACTCAAGAAGATCCCCGATATACCCGTCTCCACTCGAGAGGAAACACGAGGGTCCTGCCCACATCCAGAGGAGCCCCGTTTCCGCCTCGTAGCTCGAGGTGAGGGATCCTTTCCCTGCTTCGTCGGGAAAGAATTCCCGGCGTTCCCGTCGCATCTCAAGAGGAGGCCCTCTCAACAGGAACGGCGAGAGGAACTCCAGGGTCGTGCCCCCATTCCAAGAGTCCCCCAGATGTCTCAGTCCATTCCAGAGGAACCTCTTTTCCCTTCACCGGCTCGTCTTTCACGCCGAGGATCGACTCACACCAAGGTGGCACTTGGCACAGCCCTGTGGGAAAGCCTCGTGGGAAAGCCTCGAGGGAAAGCCTCGAGGGAAAGCCACAGATCCCTTGATCCACGTGACAGGAAGCGCGACCCTACTACTGCAGCTCGGGAGGGAATCCCACGTGCGTGCCCCCACTCGAGACGAGGCCTGACTCCCCTGGGGAGACACAGAGGCACCCCAAGATCCATGTCAACACTGGAGAGGAATCCTCAGGTTCCGGCCCCGACCCAACACAAGGTCTTAGGCCCCGGCATCGATGGGAGAGGAATCCCGAGCTGGCCCCTAGCAACGCGCATGGGGATTGGCCCTTCCTGAGGCCACTAGAGCGGGTCCCTGAGGTCCCCATCGTAACTCGAGAAGACCTGCCGCCCCTCGAGAATATCCAGGAGGTTCTTCCATGCAGGCGAGATGAGGCCCATTTCCGCAGAGGCTTCTCGGGGCTAATCACACCTCACCTCTGGAACGTCGAAAGGGTCCTTCACACCCTTGGTGCAACTCAAGAAGTTCCCCGACATACCCGTCTCCACTCGAGAGGAAACACGAGGGTCCCGCCCTCATCCAGAGGAGCCCCGTTTCCGCCTCGTAGCTCGAGGTGACGGATCCTTTCCCTGCATCGTCGGAAAAGAATTCCGGGCGTTCCCGTCGCATCTCAAGAGGAGGCCCTCTCAACAGGAATGGCGAGAGGAACTCCAGGGTCGTTCCACCATTCCAAGAGTCCCCCAGATGTCTCAGTCCATTCCAGAGGAACCTCTTTTCCCTTCACCGGCTCGTCTTTCACACCGAGGATCGACTCACACCAAGGTGGCACTTGGCACAGCCCTGTGGGAAAGACTAGTGGGAAAGCCTCGAGGGAAAGCCTCGAGGGAAAGCCTCGAGGGAAAGCCACAGATCCCTTGATCCACGTGACAGGAAGCGTGACCCTACTGCTGCAGCTCGGGAGGGAATCGCACGTGCATGCCCCCACTCGAGACGAGGCCTGACTCCCCTGGGGAGACTCAGAGGCACCCCAAAATCCATGTCAACCCTGGAGAGGAATGCTCAGGTTCCGTCCCCGACTCCACACAAGGTCTTAGGCCCCGGCATAGACTGGAGTGGTATCCCGAGATGGCCCCTAGCACCTCGCAAGGGGACTGGCCCTTCCTGAGGCCACCAGAGCGGGTCCCTGAGGTCCCCGTGGTAACTCGAGAAGACCTGCCGCAACTCGAGAATATCCAGGAGGTTCTCCCCTGCAGGCGAGATGAGGCCCATTTCCGCAGAGGCTTCTCGGGGCTAATCACACCTCACCTCTGGAACGTCGAAAGGGTCCTTCACACACTTGGTGCAACTCAAGAAGTTCACAGACATACCCGTCTCCACTCGAGAGGAAACACGAGGGTCCCGCCCTCATCCAGAGGAGCCCCGTTTCCGCCTCGTAGCTCGAGGTGACGGATCCTTTCCCTGCATCGTCGGAAAAGAATTCCGGGCGTTCCCGTCGCATCTCAAGAGGAGGCCCTCTCAACAGGAACGGCGAGAGGAACTCCAGGGCCCTGCCACCGTTCCAAGAGTCCCCCAGATGTCTCAGTCCATTCCAGAGGAACCTCTTTTCCCTTCACCGGCTCGTCTTTCACGCCGAGGATCGACTCACACCAAGGTGGAACTTGGCACAGCCCGGTGGGAAAGCCTCGTGGGAAAGCCTCGAGGGAAAGCCTCGAGGGAAAGCCTCGAGGGAAAGCCACAGATCCCTTGATCCACGTGACAGGAAGCGTGACCCTACTGCTGCAGCTCGGGAGGCAATCGCACGTGCATGCCCCCACTCGAGACGAGGCCTGACTCCCCTGGAGAGACTCAGAGGCACCCCAAAATCCATGTCAACACTGGAGAGGAATCCTCAGGTTCCGGCCCCAACTCCACACAAGGTCTTAGGCCCCGGCATCGACGGGAGAGGAATCCCGAGATGGCCCCTAGCAACTCGCATGGGTACTGGCCCTTCCTGAGGCCACCAGAGCGGGTCCCTGAGGTCCCCGTGGTAACTCGAGAAGACCTGCCGCAACTCGAGAATATCCAGGAGGTTCTCCCCTGCAGGCGAGATGAGGCCCATTTCCGCAGAGGCTTCTCGGGGCTAATCACACCTCACCTCTGGAACGTCGAAAGGGTCCTTCACACACTTGGTGCAACTCAAGAAGTTCACCGACATACCCGTGTCCACTCGAGAGGAAACACGAGGGTCCCGCCCACATCCAGAGGAGCCCCGTTTCCGCCTCGTAGCTCGAGCTGAGAGATCCTTTCCCTGCTTCGTCGGGAAAGAATTCCCGGAGTTCCCGTCGCATCTCAAGAGGAGGCCCTCTCAACAGGAACGGCGAGAGGAACTCCAGGGTCCTGCCACCGTTCCAAGAGTCCCCCAGATGTCTCAGGACATTCCAGAGGAACCTCTTTTCCCTTCACCGGCTCTTCTTTAACGCCGAGGATCGACTCACACCAAGGTGGCACTTGGCACAGCCCTGTGGGAAAGCCTCGTGGGAAAGCCTCGAGGGAAAGCCTCGAGGGAAAGCCACAGATCCCTTGATCCACGTGACAGGAAGCGTGACCCTACTGCTGCAGCTCGGGAGGGAATCGCACGCGCATGCCCCCACTCGAGACGAGGCCTGACTCCCCTGGGGAGACTCAGAGGCACCCCAAGATCCATGTCAACACTGGAGAGGAATCCTCAGGTTCCGGCCCCGACCCAACACAAGGTCTTAGGCCCCGGCATCGATGGGAGAGGAATCCCGAGCTGGCCCCTAGCAACGCGCATGGGGATTGGCCCTTCCTGAGGCCACTAGAGCGGGTCCCTGAGGTCCCCATCGTAACTCGAGAAGACCTGCCGCCCCTCGAGAATATCCAGGAGGTTCTTCCATGCAGGCGAGATGAGGCCCATTTCCGCAGAGGCTTCTCGGGGCTAATCACACCTCACCTCTGGAACGTCGAAAGGGTCCTTCACACCCTTGGTGCAACTCAAGAAGTTCCCCGACATACCCGTCTCCACTCGAGAGGAAACACGAGGGTCCCGCCCTCATCCAGAGGAGCCCCGTTTCCGCCTCGTAGCTCGAGGTGACGGATCCTTTCCCTGCATCGTCGGAAAAGAATTCCGGGCGTTCCCGTCGCATCTCAAGAGGAGGCCCTCTCAACAGGAATGGCGAGAGGAACTCCAGGGTCGTTCCACCATTCCAAGAGTCCCCCAGATGTCTCAGTCCATTCCAGAGGAACCTCTTTTCCCTTCACCGGCTCGTCTTTCACACCGAGGATCGACTCACACCAAGGTGGCACTTGGCACAGCCCTGTGGGAAAGCCTCGTGGGAAAGCCTCGAGGGAAAGCCTCGAGGGAAAGCCACAGATCCCTTGATCCACGTGACAGGAAGCGTGACCCTACTGCTGCAGCTCGGGAGGGAATCGCACGCGCATGCCCCCACTCGAGACGAGGCCTGACTCCGCTGGGGAGACTCAGAGGCACCCCAAGATCCATGTCAACACCGGAGAGGAATCCTCAGGTTCTGGCCCCGACTCCACACAAGGTCTTAGGCCCCGGCATCGATGGGAGAGGAATCCCGAGCTGGCCCCTAGCAACGCGCATGTGGACTGGCCCTTCCTGAGGCCACTAGAGCGGGTCCCTGAGGTCCCCATCGTAACTCGAGAAGACCTGCCGCCCCTCGAAAATATCCAGGAGGTTCTTCCATGCAGGCGAGATGAGGCCCATTTCCGCAGAGGCTTCTCGGGGCTAATCACACCTCTCCTCTGGAACGTCAAAAGGGTCCTTCACACCCTTGGTGCAACTCAAGAGGTTCCCCGACATACCCGTCTCCACTCGAGAGGAAACACGAGTGTCCCGCCCTCATCCAGAGGAGCCCCGTTTCCGTCTGGTAGCTCGAGGTGACGGATCCTTTCCCTGCATCGTCGGGAAAGAATTCCGGGCGTTCCCGTCGCATCTCAAGAGGAGGCCCTCTCAAAAGGAACGGCGAGAGGAACTCCAGGGTCCTGCCACCGTTCCAAGAGTCCCCCAGATGTCTCAGTCCATTCCAGAGGAACCTCTTTTCCCTTCACCGGCTCGTCTTTCACACCGAGGTTCGACTCACACCAAGGTGGCACTTGGCACAGCCCTGTGGGAAAGCCTCGTGGGAAAGCCTCGAGGGAAAGCCTCGAGGGAAAGCCTCGAGGGAAAGCCACAGATCCCTTGATCCACGTGACAGGAAGCGTGACCCTACTGCTGCAGCTCGGGAGGGAATCGCACGTGCATGCCCCCACTCGAGACGAGGCCTGACTCCCTGGGGAGACTCAGAGGCACCCCAAAATCCATGTCAACACTGGAGAGGAATGCTCAGGTTCCGGCCCCGACTCCACACAAGGTCTTAGGCCCCGGCATAGACTGGAGTGGTATCCCGAGATGGCCCCTAGCACCTCGCATGGGGACTGGCCCTTCCTGAGGCCACCAGAGCGGGTCCCGGAGGTCCCCATCGTAACTCGAGAAGACCTGCCGCCCCTCGAGAATATCCAGGAGGTTCTTCCCTGCAGGCGAGATGAGGCCCATTTCCGCAGAGGCTTCTCGGGGCTAATCACACCTCACCTCTGGAACGTCAAAAGGGTCCTTCACACCCTTGGTGCAACTCAAAAAGTTCCCCGACATACCCGTCTCCACTCGAGAGGAAACACGAGGTCCCGCCCACATCGAGAGGAGCCCCGTTTCCGCCTCGTAGCTCGAGGTGAGGGATCCTTTCCCTGCTTCTTCAGGAAAGAATTCCCGGCGTTCCGGTCGCATCTCAAGAGGAGGCCCTCTCACAGGAACGGCGAGAGGAAATCCAGGGTCGTTCCACCATTCCAAGAGTCCCCCAGATGTCTCAGTCCATTCCAGAGGAACCTCTTTTCCCTTCACCTGCTCGACTTTCACACCGAGGATCGACTCACACCAAGGTGGCACTTGGCACAGCCCTGTGGGAAAGCCTCGTGGGAAAGCCTCGAGGGAAAGCCTCGAGGGAAAGCCACAGATCCCTTGATCCACGTGACAGGAAGCGTGACCCTACTTCTGCAGCTCGGAGGGAAGCGCACGCCCATGCCCCCACTCGAGACGATGCCTGATTCCCCTGGGGAGACTCAGAGGTTACCCAAGATCCATGTCAACCCTGGAGAGGAATGCTCAGGTTCCGCACCCGACTCCACACAAGGTCTTATGCCCCGGCATAGACGGGAGAGGAATCCCGAGATGGCCCCTAGCAACTCGCATGGGGACTGGCCCTTCCTGAGGCCACCAGAGCGGGTCCCTGAGGTCCCCGTGGTAACTCGAGAAGACCTGCCGCAACTCGAGAATATCCAGGAGGTTCTCCCCTGCAGGCGAGATGAGGCCCATTTCCGCAGAGGCTTCTCGGGGCTAATCACACCTCACCTCTGGAACTTCGAAAGGGTCCTTCCCACCCTTGGTGCAACTCAAAAAGTTCCCCGACATACCCGTCTCCACTTGAGAGGAAACACGAGGTCCCGCCCACATCCAGAGGAGCCCCGTTTCCGCCTCGTAGCTCGAGGTGAGGGATCCTTTCCCTGCTTCATCGGGAAAGAATTCTGGGCGTTCCCGTCGCATCTCAAGAGGAGGCCCTCTCAACAGGAACGGCGAGAGGAACTCCAGTGTCCTGCCACCGTTCCAAGAGTCCCCCAGATGCCTCAGGACATTCCAGAGGAACCTCTTTTCCGTTCACCTGCTCGTCTTTCACGCCGAGGATCGACTCACACCAAGGTGGCACTTGGCACAGCCCTGTGGGAAAGCCTCGTGGGAAAGCCTCGAGGGAAAGCCTCGAGGGAAAGCCACAGATCCCTTGATCCACGTGACAGGAAGCGTGACCCTACTGCTGCAGCTCGGGAGGGAATCGCACGCGCATGCCCCCACGCGAGACGATGCCTGACTCCCCTGGGGAGACTCAGAGGCACCCCAAGATCCATGTCAACACTGGAGAGGAAAGCTCAGGTTCCGGCCCCGACCCCACCCAAGGTCTTATGCCCCGGCATCGAAGGGAGAGGAATCCCGAGATGGCCCCTAGCAACTCGCATGGGGACTGGCCCTTCCTGAGGCCACCAGAGCGGGTCCCTGAGGTCCCCGTCGTAACTCGAGAAGACCTGCCGCAACTCGAGATAATCCAGGAGGTTCTCCCCTCCAAGCGAGATGAGGCCCATTTCCACAGAGGCTTCTCGGGGCTAATCACACCTCACCTCTGGAACGTCGAAAGGGTCCTTCGCAACTTGGTGCAACTCAAGAAGTTCCCCGACATACC
The DNA here is from genome assembly GCF_023091745.1 of Budorcas taxicolor. Taxonomy (NCBI): domain Eukaryota; kingdom Metazoa; phylum Chordata; class Mammalia; order Artiodactyla; family Bovidae; genus Budorcas; species Budorcas taxicolor. The sequence continues at coordinate 5,964,193 of NC_068920.1, forward strand.
CGTCTCCACTCGAGAGGAAACACGAAGGTCCCGCCCACATCCAGAGGAGCCCCGTTTCCGCCTCGTAGCTCGAGGTGATGGATCTTTCCCTGCTTCGTCGGGAAAGAATTCCCGGCGTTCCCGTCGCATCTCAAGTGGAGGCCCTCTCAACAGGAACAGCGAGAGGAACTCCAGGGTCGTGCCACCATTCCAAGAGTCCCCCAGATGTCTCAGTCCATTCCAGAGGAACCTCTTTTCCCTTCACCGGTTCGTCTTTCACGCCGAGGATCGACTCACACCAAGGTGGCACTTGGCACAGCCCTGTGGGAATGGCTCGTGAGAAAGCCTCGTGGGAAAGCCTTGAGGGAAAGCATCGACTGAAAGCCACAGATCCCTTGATCCACGTGACAGGAAGCGTGACCCTACTGCTGCAGCTCGGGAGGGAATCGCACGTGCATGCCCCCACTCGAGACGAGGCCTGACTCCCCTGGGGAGACTCAGAGGCACCCCAAGATCCATGTCAACACTGGAGAGGAATGCTCAGGTTCCGGCCCCGACTCCACACAAGGTCTTAGGCCCCGGCATAGACTGGAGTGGTATCCCGAGATGGCCCCTAGCACCTCGCATGGGGACTGGCCCTTCCTGAGGCCACCAGAGCGGGTCCCTGAGGTCCCCGTGGTAACTCGAGAAGACCTGCCGCAACTCGAGAATATCCAGGAGGTTCTCCCCTGCAGGCGAGATGAGGCCCATTTCCGCAGAGGCTTCTCGGGGCTAATCACACCTCACCTCTGGAACGTCGAAAGGGTCCTTCACACACTTGGTGCAACTCAAGAAGTTCACAGACATACCCGTGTCCACTCGAGAGGAAACACGAGGGTCCCGCCCACATCCAGAGGAGCCCCTTTTCCGCCTCGTAGCTCGAGCTGAGAGATCCTTTCCCTGCTTCGTCGGGAAAGAATTCCCGGCGTTCCCGTCGCATCTCAAGAGGAGGCCCTCTCAACAGGAACGGCGAGAGGAACTCCAGGGTCGTGCCACCATTCCAAGAGTCCCCCAGATGTCTCAGTCCATTCCAGAGGAACCTCTTTTCCCTTCACCGGCTCGTCTTTCACGCCGAGGATCGACTCACACAAAGGTGGCACTTGGCACAGCCCTGTGGGTAAGCCTCGTGGGAAAGCCTCGAGGGAAAGACTCGAGGGAAAGCCACAGATCCCTTGAACCACGTGACGGGAAGCGTGACCCTACTGCTGCAGCACGGGAGGGAATCGCACGCGCATGCCCCCACTCGAGACGAGGCCTGACTCCCCTGGGGAGACTCAGAGGCACACCAAGATCCATGTCAACACTGGAGAGGAATTCTCAGGTTCCGGCCCCGACTCCACACAAGGTCTTAGGCCCCGGCATCGATGGGAGAGGAATCCCGAGATGGCCCCTAGCAACTGGCATGGGGTCTGGCCCTTCCTGAGGCCACCAGAGCGGGTCCCTGAGGTCCCCGTCGTAATTCGAGAAGACCTGCCGCAACTCGAGAATATCCAGGAGGTTCTCCCCTGCAGGCGACATGAGGCCCATTTATGCAGAGGCTTCTCGGGGCTAATCACACCTCACCTCTGGAACGTCGAAAGGGTCCTTCACACCCTTGGGGCATCTCAAGAAGTTCCCCGACATACCCGTCTCCACTCGAGAGGAAACACGAGGGTCCCGCCCACATCCAGAGGAGCCCCGTTTCCGCCTCGTAGCTCGAGGTGAGGGATCCTTTCTCTGCTTCGTCGGGAAAGAATTCCCGGCGTTCCCGTCGCCTCTCAAGAGGAGGCCCTCTCAACAGGAACGGCGAGAGGAACTCCAGGGTCGTGCCACCATTCCAAGAGTCCCCCAGATGTCTCAGTCCATTCCAGAGGAACCTCTTTTCCCTTCACCGGCTCGTCTTTCACGCCGAGGATCGACTCACACCAAGGTGGCACTTGGCACAGCCCTGTGGGAAAGCCTCGTGGGAAAGCCTCGAGGGAAAGCCTCGAGGGAAAGCCACAGATCCCTTGATCCACGTGACAGAAAGCGTGACCCTACTGCTGCAGCTCGGGAGGAAAGCGCACGTGCATGCCCCCACTCGAGACGAGGCCTGACTCCCCTGGGGAGACTCAGAGGCACCCCAAGATCCATGTCAACACTGGAGAGGAATGCTCAGTTTCAGGCCCCGACTCCACACAAGGTCTTAGGCCCCGGCATCGATGGGAGAGGAATCCCGAGATGGCCCCTAGCAACTCGCATGGGGTCTGGCCCTACCTGAGGCCACCAGAGCGGATCCCTGAGGTTCCCGTCGTAACTCGAGAAGACCTGCCGCAACTCGAGAATATCCAGGAGGTTCTCCCCTGCAGGCGAGATGAGGCCTATTTCCGCATAGGCTTCTCGGGGCTAATCACACCTCACATCTGGAACGTCGAAAGGGTCCTTCACACCCTTGGTGCAACTCAAGAAGTTCCCCGACATACCCGTCTCCACTCGAGAGGAAACACGTGGGTCCCGCCCACATCCAGAGGAGCCCCGTTTCCACCTCGTAGCTCGAGTTGAGGGATCCTTTCCCTGCTTCGTCGGGAAAGAATTCCCGGCGTTCCCGTCGCATCTCAAGAGGAGGCCCTCTCAACAGGAACGGCGAGAGGAACTCCAGGGTCGTGCCACCATTCCAAGAGTCCCCCAGATGTCTCAGTCCATTCCAGAGGAACCTCTTTTCCCTTCACCGGTTCGTCTTTCACGCCAAGGATCGACTCACACCAAGGTGGCACTTGGCACAGCCCTGTGGGAAAGCCTCGAGGGAAAGCCACAGATCCCTTGATCCACGTGACAGGAAGCGTGACCCTACTTCTGCAGCTCGGGAGGGAAGCGCACGCCCATGCCGCCACTCGAGACGAAGCCTGACTCCCCTGGGGAGACTGAGAGGCACCCCAAGATCCATGTCAACACTGGAGAGGAATGCTGAGGTTCCGGCCCCGACTCCACACAAGGTCTTAGGCCCCGGCATAGACTGGAGTGGTATCCCGAGATGGCCCCTAGCACCTCGCAAGGGGACTGGCCCTTCCTGAGGCCACCAGAGCGGGTCCCGGAGGTCCCCGTCGTAACTCGAGAAGACCTGCCGCAACTCGAGAATATCCAGGAGGTTCTCCCCTGCAGGCGAGATGAGGCCCATTTCCGCAGAGGCTTCTCGGGGCTAATCACACCTCACCTCTGGAACTTCGAAAGGGTCCTTCCCACCCTTGGTGCAACTCAAAAAGTTCCCCGACATACCCGTCTCCACTTGAGAGGAAACACGAGGGTCCCGCCCACATCCAGAGGAGCCCCGTTTCCGCCTCGTAGCTCGAGGTGAGGGATCCTTTCCCTGCTTCATCGGGAAAGAATTCTGGGCGTTCCCGTCGCATCTCAAGAGGAGGCCCTCTCAACAGGAACGGCGAGAGGAACTCCAGTGTCCTGCCACCGTTCCAAGAGTCCCCCAGATGCCTCAGGACATTCCAGAGGAACCTCTTTTCCGTTCACCTGCTCGTCTTTCACGCCGAGGATCGACTCACACCAAGGTGGCACTTGGCACAGCCCTGTGGGAAAGCCCCGTGGGAAAGCCTCGAGGGAAAGCCTCGAGGGAAAGCCACAGATCCCTTGATCCACGTGACAGGAAGCGTGACCCTACTGCTGCAGCTCGGGAGGGAATCGCACGCGCATGCCCCCACGCGAGACGATGCCTGACTCCCCTGGGGAGACTCAGAGGCACCCCAAGATCCATGTCAACACTGGAGAGGAAAGCTCAGGTTCCGGCCCCGACCCCACCCAAGGTCTTATGCCCCGGCATCGAAGGGAGAGGAATCCCGAGATGGCCCCTAGCAACTCGCATGGGGACTGGCCCTTCCTGAGGCCACCAGAGCGGGTCCCTGAGGTCCCCGTCGTAACTCGAGAAGACCTGCCGCAACTCGAGATAATCCAGGAGGTTCTCCCCTCCAAGCGAGATGAGGCCCATTTCCGCAGAGGCTTCTCGGGGCTAATCACACCTCACCTCTGGAACGTCGAAAGGGTCCTTCGCAACTTGGTGCAACTCAAGAAGTTCCCCGACATACCCGTCTCCACTCGAGAGGAAACACGAAGGTCCCGCCCACATCCAGAGGAGCCCCGTTTCCGCCTCGTAGCTCGAGGTGATGGATCTTTCCCTGCTTCGTCGGGAAAGAATTCCCGGCGTTCCCGTCGCATCTCAAGTGGAGGCCCTCTCAACAGGAACAGCGAGAGGAACTCCAGGGTCGTGCCACCATTCCAAGAGTCCCCCAGATGTCTCAGTCCATTCCAGAGGAACCTCTTTTCCCTTCACCGGTTCGTCTTTCACGCCGAGGATCGACTCACACCAAGGTGGCACTTGGCACAGCCCTGTGGGAATGGCTCGTGAGAAAGCCTCGTGGGAAAGCCTTGAGGGAAAGCATCGACTGAAAGCCACAGATCCCTTGATCCACGTGACAGGAAGCGTGACCCTACTGCTGCAGCTCGGGAGGGAATCGCACGTGCATGCCCCCACTCGAGACGAGGCCTGACTCCCCTGGGGAGACTCAGAGGCACCCCAAGATCCATGTCAACACTGGAGAGGAATGCTCAGGTTCCGGCCCCGACTCCACACAAGGTCTTAGGCCCCGGCATAGACTGGAGTGGTATCCCGAGATGGCCCCTAGCACCTCGCATGGGGACTGGCCCTTCCTGAGGCCACCAGAGCGGGTCCCTGAGGTCCCCGTGGTAACTCGTGAAGACCTGCCGCAACTCGAGAATATCCAGGAGGTTCTCCCCTGCAGGCGAGATGAGGCCCATTTCCGCAGAGGCTTCTCGGGGCTAATCACACCTCACCTCTGGAACGTCGAAAGGGTCCTTCACACACTTGGTGCAACTCAAGAAGTTCACAGACATACCCGTGTCCACTCGAGAGGAAACACGAGGGTCCCGCCCACATCCAGAGGAGCCCCTTTTCCGCCTCGTAGCTCGAGCTGAGAGATCCTTTCCCTGCTTCGTCGGGAAAGAATTCCCGGCGTTCCCGTCGCATCTCAAGAGGAGGCCCTCTCAACAGGAACGGCGAGAGGAACTCCAGGGTCGTGCCACCATTCCAAGAGTCCCCCAGATGTCTCAGTCCATTCCAGAGGAACCTCTTTTCCCTTCACCGGCTCGTCTTTCACGCCGAGGATCGACTCACACAAAGGTGGCACTTGGCACAGCCCTGTGGGTAAGCCTCGTGGGAAAGCCTCGAGGGAAAGACTCGAGGGAAAGCCACAGATCCCTTGAACCACGTGACGGGAAGCGTGACCCTACTGCTGCAGCACGGGAGGGAATCGCACGCGCATGCCCCCACTCGAGACGAGGCCTGACTCCCCTGGGGAGACTCAGAGGCACACCAAGATCCATGTCAACACTGGAGAGGAATGCTCAGGTTCCGGCCCCGACTCCACACAAGGTCTTAGGCCCCGGCATCGATGGGAGAGGAATCCCGAGATGGCCCCTAGCAACTGGCATGGGGTCTGGCCCTTCCTGAGGCCACCAGAGCGGGTCCCTGAGGTCCCCGTCGTAATTCGAGAAGACCTGCCGCAACTCGAGAATATCCAGGAGGTTCTCCCCTGCAGGCGACATGAGGCCCATTTCCGCAGAGGCTTCTCGGGGCTAATCACACCTCACCTCTGGAACGTCGAAAGGGTCCTTCACACCCTTGGGGCATCTCAAGAAGTTCCCCGACATACCCGTCTCCACTCGAGAGGAAACACGAGGGTCCCGCCCACATCCAGAGGAGCCCCGTTTCCGCCTCGTAGCTCGAGGTGAGGGATCCTTTCTCTGCTTCGTCGGGAAAGAATTCCCGGCGTTCCCGTCGCCTCTCAAGAGGAGGCCCTCTCAACAGGAACGGCGAGAGGAACTCCAGGGTCGTGCCACCATTCCAAGAGTCCCCCAGATGTCTCAGTCCATTCCAGAGGAACCTCTTTTCCCTTCACCGGCTCGTCTTTCACGCCGAGGATCGACTCACACCAAGGTGGCACTTGGCACAGCCCTGTGGGAAAGCCTCGTGGGAAAGCCTCGAGGGAAAGCCTCGAGGGAAAGCCACAGATCCCTTGATCCACGTGACAGAAAGCGTGACCCTACTGCTGCAGCTCGGGAGGAAAGCGCACGTGCATGCCCCCACTCGAGACGAGGCCTGACTCCCCTGGGGAGACTCAGAGGCACCCCAAGATCCATGTCAACACTGGAGAGGAATGCTCAGTTTCAGGCCCCGACTCCACACAAGGTCTTAGGCCCCGGCATCGATGGGAGAGGAATCCCGAGATGGCCCCTAGCAACTAGCATGGGGTCTGGCCCTACCTGAGGCCACCAGAGCGGGTCCCTGAGGTTCCCGTCGTAACTCGAGAAGACCTGCCGCAACTCGAGAATATCCAGGAGGTTCTCCCCTGCAGGCGAGATGAGGCCTATTTCCGCATAGGCTTCTCGGGGCTAATCACACCTCACATCTGGAACGTCGAAAGGGTCCTTCACACCCTTGGTGCAACTCAAGAAGTTCCCCGACATACCCGTCTCCACTCGAGAGGAAACACGTGGGTCCCGCCCACATCCAGAGGAGCCCCGTTTCCACCTCGTAGCTCGAGTTGAGGGATCCTTTCCCTGCTTCGTCGGGAAAGAATTCCCGGCGTTCCCGTCGCATCTCAAGAGGAGGCCCTCTCAACAGGAACGGCGAGAGGAACTCCAGGGTCGTGCCACCATTCCAAGAGTCCCCCAGATGTCTCAGTCCATTCCAGAGGAACCTCTTTTCCCTTCACCGGTTCGTCTTTCACGCCAAGGATCGACTCACACCAAGGTGGCACTTGGCACAGCCCTGTGGGAAAGCCTCGAGGGAAAGCCACAGATCCCTTGATCCACGTGACAGGAAGCGTGACCCTACTTCTGCAGCTCGGAAGGGAAGCGCACGCCCATGCCGCCACTCGAGACGAAGCCTGACTCCCCTGGGGAGACTCAGAGGCACCCCAAGATCCATGTCAACACTGGAGAGGAATGCTGAGGTTCCGGCCCCGACTCCACACAAGGTCTTAGGCCCCGGCATAGACTGGAGTGGTATCCCGAGATGGCCCCTAGCACCTCGCAAGGGGACTGGCCCTTCCTGAGGCCACCAGAGCGGGTCCCGGAGGTCCCCGTCGTAACTCGAGAAGACCTGCCGCAACTCGAGAATATCCAGGAGGTTCTCCCCTGCAGGCGACATGAGGCACATTTCCGCAGAGGCTTCTCGGGGCTAATCACACCTCACCTCTGGAACGTCGAAAGGGTCCTTCACACCCTTGATGCAACTCAAGAAGTTCCCCGATATACCAGTCTCCACTCGAGAGGAAACACGAGGGTCCCGCCCTCATCCAGAGGAGCCCCGTTTCCGCCTCGTAGCTCGAGGTGAGGGATCCTTTCCCTGCTTCGTCGGGAAAGAATTCCCGGCGTTCCCGTCGCATCTCAAGAGGAGGCCCTCTCAACAGGAACGGCGAGAGGAACTCCAGGGTCGTGCCACCATTCCAAGAGTCCCCCAGATGTCTCAGTCCATTCCAGAGGAACCTCTTTTCCCTTCACCGGCTCGTCTTTCACGCCGAGGATCGACTCACACCAAGGTGGCACTTGGAACAGCCCTGTGGGAAAGCCTCGTGGGAAAGCCTCGAGGGAAAGCCTCGAGGGAAAGCCACAGATCCCTTGATCCACGTGACAGGAAGCGTGACCCTACTGCTGCAGCTCGGGAGGGAATCCCACGTGCGTGCCCCCACTCGAGACGAGGCCTGACTCCCCTGGGGAGACACAGAGGCACCCCAAGATCCATGTCAACACTGGAGAGGAATCCTCAGGTTCCGGCCCCGACTCCACACAAGGTCTTAGGCCCCGGCATCGATGGGAGAGGAATCCCGAGCTGGCCCCTAGCAACGCGCATGGGGACTGGCCCTTCCTGAGGCCACTAGAGCGGGTCCCTGAGGTCCCCATCGTAACTCGAGAAGACCTGCCGCCCCTCGAGAATATCCAGGAGGTTCTTCCCTGCAGGCGAGATGAGGCCCATTTCCGCAGAGGCTTCTCGGGGCTAATCACACCTCACCTCTGGAACGTCGAAAGGGTCCTTCACACCCTTGGTGCAACTCAAGAAGTTCCCCGATATACCCGTCTCCACTCGAGAGGAAACACGAGGGTCCCGCCCTCATCCAGAGGAGCCCCGTTTCCGCCTCGTAGCTCGAGGTGACGGATCCTTTCCCTGCATCGTCGGAAAAGAATTCCGGGCGTTCCCGTCGCATCTCAAGAGGAGGCCCTCTCAACAGGAACGGCGAGAGGAACTCCAGGGTCGTTCCACCATTCCAAGAGTCCCCCAGATGTCTCAGTCCATTCCAGAGGAACCTCTTTTCCCTTCACCGGCTCGTCTTTCACACCGAGGATCGACTCACACCAAGGTGGCACTTGGCACAGCCCTGTGGGAAAGACTCGTGGGAAAGCCTCGAGGGAAAGCCTCGAGGGAAAGCCTCGAGGGAAAGCCACAGATCCCTTGATCCACGTGACAGGAAGCGTGACCCTACTGCTGCAGCTCGGGAGGGAATCGCACGTGCATGCCCCCACTCGAGACGAGGCCTGACTCCCCTGGGGAGACTCAGAGGCACCCCAAAATCCATGTCAACCCTGGAGAGGAATGCTCAGGTTCCGGCCCCGACTGCACACAAGGTCTTAGGCCCCGGCATAGACTGGAGTGGTATCCCGAGATGGCCCCTAGCACCTCGCATGGGGACTGGCCCTTCCTGAGGCCACCAGAGCGGGTCCCTGAGGTCCCCGTGGTAACTCGAGAAGACCTGCCGCAACTCGAGAATATCCAGGAGGTTCTCCCCTGCAGGCGAGATGAGGCCCATTTCCGCAGAGGCTTCTCGGGGCTAATCACACCTCACCTCTGGAACGTCGAAAGGGTCCTTCACACACTTGGTGCAACTCAAGAAGTTCACAGACATACCCGGGTCCACTCGAGAGGAAACACGAGGGTCCCGCCCACATCCAGAGGAGCCCCTTTTCCGCCTCGTAGCTCGAGCTGAGAGATCCTTTCCCTGCTTCGTCGGGAAAGAATTCCCGGCGTTCCCGTCGCATCTCAAGAGGAGGCCCTCTCAACAGGAACGGCGAGAGGAACTCCAGGGTCGTGCCACCATTCCAAGAGTCCCCCAGATGTCTCAGTCCATTCCAGAGGAACCTCTTTTCCCTTCACCGGCTCGTCTTTCACGCCGAGGATCGACTCACACAAAGGTGGCACTTGGCACAGCCCTGTGGGTAAGCCTCGTGGGAAAGCCTCGAGGGAAAGCCTCGAGGGAAAGCCACAGATCCCTTGAACCACGTGACGGGAAGCGTGACCCTACTGCTGCAGCACGGGAGGGAATCGCACGCGCATGCCCCCACTCGAGACGAGGCCTGACTCCCCTGGGGAGACTCAGAGGCACACCAAGATCCATGTCAACACTGGAGAGGAATGCTCAGGTTCCGGCCCCGACTCCACACAAGGTCTTAGGCCCCGGCATCGATGGGAGAGGAATCCCGAGATGGCCCCTAGCAACGCGCATGGGGACTGGCCCTTCCTGAGGCCACCAGAGCGGGTCCCTGAGGTCCCCATCGTAACTCGAGAAGACATGCCGCCCCTCGAGAATATCCAGGAGGTTCTTCCCTGCAGGCGAGATGAGGCCCATTTCCGCAGAGGCTTCTCGGGGCTAATCACACCTCACATCTGGAACGTCGAAAGGGTCCTTCCCACCCTTGGGGCAAATCAAGAAGTTCCCCGACATACCCGTCTCCACTCGAGAGGAAACACGAGGGTCCCGCCCACATCCAGAGGAGCCCCGTTTCCGCCTCGTAGCTCGAGGTGAGGGATCCTTTCCCTGCTTGGTCGGGAAAGAATCCCCGGCGTTCCCGTCGCATCTCAAGAGGAGGCCCTCTCAACAGGAACGGCGAGAGGAACTCCAGGGTCCTGCCACCGTTCCAAGAGTCCACCAGATGTCTCAGGACATTCCAGAGGAACCTCTTTTCCCTTCACCGGCTCTTCTTTCACGCCGAGGATCGACTCACACCAAGGTGGCACTTGGCACAGCCCTGTGGGAAAGCCTCGTGGGAAAGCCTCGAGGGAAAGCCACATATCCCTTGATCCACGTGACAGGAAGCGTGACCCTACTGCTGCAGCTCGGGAGGGAATCGCACGCGCATGCCCCCACTCGAGACGAGGCCTGACTCCCCTGGGGAGACTCAGAGGCACCCAAAGATCCATGTCAACACCGGAGAGGAATCCTCAGGTTCTGGCCCCGAATCCACACAAGGTCTTAGGCCCCGGCATCGATGGGAGAGGAATCCCGAGCTGGCCCCTAGCAACGCGCATGTGGACTGGCCCTTCCTGAGGCCACTAGAGCGGGTCCCTGAGGTCCCCATCGTAACTCGAGAAGACCTGCCGCCCCTCGAGAATATCCAGGAGGTTCTTCCCTGCAGGCGAGATGAGGCCCATTTCCGCAGAGGCTTCTCGGGGCTAATCACACCTCACCTCTGGAACGTCGAAAGGGTCCTTCCCACCCTTGGGGCAAATCAAGAAGTTCCCCGACATACCCGTCTCCACTCGAGAGGAAATACGAGGGTCCCGCCCATATCCAGAGGAGCCCCGTTTCCGCCAGGTAGCTCGAGGTGAGGGATCCTTTCCCTGCTTCTTCGGAAAAGAATTCCCGGCGTTCCCATCGCATCTCAAGAGGAGGCCCTCTCAACAGGAACGGCGAGAGGAACTCCAGGGTCGTGCCACCATTCCAATAGTCCCCCAGAGGTCTCAGTCCATTCCAGAGGAACCTCTTTTCCCTTCACCGGCTCGTCTTTCACGGCGAGGATCGACTCACACAAAGGTGGCACTTGGCACAGCCCTGTGGGTAAGCCTCGTGGGAAAGCCTTGAGGGAAAGCCTCGAGGGAAAGCCACAGATCCCTAGAACCAAGTGACGGGAAGCGTGACCCTACTGCTGCAGCACGGGAGGGAATCGCACGCGCATGCCCCCACTCGAGACGAGGCCTGACTCCCCTGGGGAGACTCAGAGGCACACCAAGATCCATGTTAACACTGGAGAGGAATGCTCAGGTTCCGGCCCCGACTCCACACAAGGTCTAAGGCCCCGGCATCGATGGGAGAGGAATCCCGAGATGGCCCCTAGCAACGCGCATGGGGACTGGCCCTTCCTGAGGCCACCAGAGCGGGTCCCTGAGGTCCCCATCGTAACTCGAGAAGACATGCCGCCCCTCGAGAATATCCAGGAGGTTCTTCCCTGCAGGCGAGATGAGGCCCATTTCCGCAGAGGCTTCTCGGGGCTAATCACACCTCACCTCTGGAACGTCGAAAGGGTCCTTCCCACCCTTGGGGCAAATCAAGAAGTTCCCCGACATACCCGTCTCCACTCGAGAGGAAACACGAGGGTCCCGCCCATATCCAGAGGAGCCCCGTTTCCGTCTCGTAGCTCGAGGTGAGGGATCCTTTCCCTGCTTCTTCGGAAAAGAATTCCCGGCGTTCCCATCGCATCTCAAGAGGAGGCCCTCTCAACAGGAACGGCGAGAGGAACTCCAGGGTCGTGCCACCATTCCAATAGTCCCCCAGAGGTCTCAGTCCATTCCAGAGGAACCTCTTTTCCCTTCACCGGCTCGTCTTTCACGCCGAGGATCGACTCACACCAAGGTGGCACTTGGCACAGCCCTGTGGGAAAGCCTCGAGGGAAAGCCTCGAGGGAAAGCCTCGAGGGAAAGACACAGATTCCTTGATCCACGTGACAGGAAGCGTGACCCTACTGCTGCAGCTCGGGAGGGAAGCGCACGTGCATGCCCCCACTGGAGACGAGGCCTGACTCCCCTGCGGAGACTCAGAGGCACCCAAGATCCATGTCAACACTGGAGCGGAATCCTCAGGTTCCGGCCCCGACTCCACACAAGGTCTTAGGCCCCGGCATCGATGGGAGAGGAATCCCGATATGGCCCCTAGCAACTCGCATGAGGACTGGCCCTTCCTGAGGCCACCAGAGCGTGTCCCTGAGGTCCCCGTCGTAACTCCAGAAGACCTGCCACAACTCGAGAATATCCAGGAGGTTCTCCCCTGCAGGCGAGATGAGGCCCATTTCAGCAGAGGCTTCTAGAGGCTAATGACACCTCACCTCTGGAACGTCGAAAGGGTCCTTCCCACCCTTGGTGCAACTCAAGAAGTTCCCGCACATACCCGTCTCCACTCGAGAGGAAACACGAGGGTCCCGCCCACATCCAGAGGAGCCCCGTTTCCGCCTCGTAGCTCGAGGTGAGGGATCCTTTCCCTGCTTCATCGGGAAAGAATTCTGGGCGTTCCCGTCGCATCTCAAGAGGAGGCCCTCTCAACAGGAACGGCGAGAGGAACTCCAGGGTCCTGCCACCGTTCCAAGAGTCCCCCAGATGTCTCAGGACATTCTAGAGGAACCTCTTTTCCCTTCACTGGCTCTTCTTTCACGCCGAGGATCGACTCACACCAAGGGGGCACTTGGCACAGCCCTGTGGGAAAGCCTCGTGGAAAGCCTCGAGGGAAAGCCTCGAGGGAAAGCCACAGATCCCTTGATCCACGTGACAGGAAGCGTGACCCTACTGCTGCAGCTCGGGAGGGAATCGCACGCGCATGCCCCCACTCGAGACGAGGCCTGACTCCCGTGGGGAGACTCAGAGGCACCCCAAGATCCATGTCAACACCGGAGAGGAATCCTCAGGTTCTGGCCCCGACTCCACACAAGGTCTCAGGCCCCGGCATCGACGGGAGAGGAATCCCGAGCTGGCCCCTAGCAACGCGCATGTGGACTGGCCCTTCCTGAGGCCACTAGAGCGGGTCCCTGAGGTCCCCATCGTAACTCGAGAAGACCTGCCGCGCCTCGAGAATATCCAGGAGGTTCTTCCATGCAGGCGAGATGAGGCCCATTTCCGCAGAGGCTTCTCGGGGCTAATCACACCTCACCTCTGGAACGTCAAAAGGGTCCTTCACACCCTTGGTGCAACTCAAGAAGTTCCCCGACATACCCGTCTCCACTCGAGAGGAAACACGAGGGTCCCGCCCTCATCCAGAGGAGCCCCGTTTCCGCCTCGTAGCTCGAGGTTACAGATCCTTTCCCTGCATCGTCGGGAAAGAATTCTGGGCGTTCCCGTCGCATCTCAAGAGGAGGCCCTCTCAACAGGAACGGCGAGAGGAACTCCAGGGTCGTTCCACCATACCAAGAGTCCCCCAGATGTCTCAGTCCATTCCAGAGGAAACTCTTTTCCCTTCACCGGCTCGTCTTTCACACCGAGGATCGACTCACACCAAGGTGGCACTTGGCACAGCCCTGTGGGAAAGCCTCGTGGGAAAGCCTCGAGGGAAAGCCTCGAGGGAAAGCCTCGAGGAAAGCCACAGATCCCTTGATCCACGTGACAGGAAGCGTGACCCTACTGCTGCAGCTCGGGAGGGAATCGCACGTGCATGCCCCCACTCGAGACGAGGCCTGACTCCCCTGGGGAGACTCAGAGGCACCCCAAAATCCATATCAACACTGGAGAGGAATGCTCAGGTTCCGGCCCCGACTCCACACACGGTCTTAGGCCCCGGCATAGACTGGAGTGGTATCCCGAGATGGCCCCTAGCACCTCGCATGGGGACTGGCCCTTCCTGAGGCCACCAGAGCGGGTCCCTGAGGTCCCCATCGTAACTCGAGAAGACCTGCCGCCCCTCGAGAATATCCAGGAGGTTCTTCCCTGCAGGCGAGATGAGGCCCATTTCCGCAGAGGCTTCTCGGGGCTAATCACACCTCACCTCTGGAACGTCGAAAGGGTCCTTCCCACCCTTGGTACAACTCAAGAAGTTCCCCGACATACCCGTCTCCACTCGAGAGGAAACACGAGGGTCCCGCCCACATCCAGAGGAGCCCCGTTTCCGCCTCGTAGCTCGAGGTGAGGGATCCTTTCCCTGCTTCTTCAGGAAAGAATTCCCGGCGTGCTCGTCGCATCTCAAGAGGAGGCCCTCTCAACAGGTACGGCGAGAGGAACTCCAGGGTCGTGCCACCATTCCAAGAGTCCCCCAGAGGTCTCAGTCCATTCCAGAGGAACCTCTTTTCCCTTCACCGGCTCGTCTTTCACGCCGAGGATCGACTCACACCAAGGTGGCTCTTGGCATAGCGCTGTGGGAAAGACTCGTGGGAAAGCCTCGAGGGAAAGCCACAGATCCCTTGATCCACGTGACAGGAAGCGTGACCCTACTGCTGCAGCTCTGGAGGGAAGTTCACGTGCATGCCCCCACTCGAGACAAGGCCTGACTCCCCTGGGGAGACTGAGAGGCACCCCAAGATCCATGTCAACACTGGAGATGAATCCTCAGGTTCCGGCCCCAACTCCACACAAGGTCTTAGGCCCCGGCATCGACGGGAGAGGAATGCCGAGATGGCCCCTAGCAACTCACTTGGGGACTGGCCCTTCCTGAGGCCACCAGAGCGGGTCCCTGAGGTCCCCGTCGTAACTCGAGAAGACCTGCCGCCCCTCGAGAATATCCAGGAGTTTCTTCCATGCAGGCGAGATGAGGCCCATTTCCGCAGAGGCTTCTCGGGGCTAATCACACCTCACCTCTGGAACGTCGAAAGGGTACTTGACAACCTTGGTGCAACTCAAGAAGTTCCCCGACATACCCGTCTCCACTCGAGAGGAAACACGAGGGTCCCACCCACATCCAGAGGAGCCCCGTTTCCGCCTCGTAGCTCGAGGTGACGGATCCTTTCCCTGCATCGTCGGGAAAGAATTCCGGGCGTTCCCGTCGCATCTCAAGAGGAGGCCCTCTCAACAGGAACGGCGAGAGGAACTCCAGGGTCGTTCCACCATTCCAAGAGTCCCCCAGATGTCTCAGTCCATTCCAGAGGAACCTCTTTTCCCTTCACCGGCTCGTCTTTCACACCGAGGATCGACTCTCACCAAGGTGGCACTTGGCACAGCCCTGTGGGAAAGCCTCGTGGGAAATCCTCGAGGGAAAGCCTCGAGGGAAAGCCACAGATCCCTTGATCCACGTGACAGGAAGCGTGACCCTACTGCTGCAGCTCGGGAGGGAAGCGCACGTGCATGCCCCCACTCGAGACGAGGCCTGACTCCCCTGGGGAGACTCAGAGGCACCCCAAGATCCATGTCAACACTGGAGAGGAATGCTCAGGTTCCGGTCCCGACTCCACACAAGGTCTTAGTCCCCGGCATCGACGGGAGAGGAATCCCGAGATGGCCCCTAGCAACTCGCATGGGGACTGGCCCTTCCTGAGGCCACGAGAGCGGGTCCCTGAGGTCCCCGGGGTAACTCGAGAAGACCTGCCGCAACTCGAGAATATCCAGGAGGTTCTCCCCTGCAGGCGAGATGAGGCCCATTTCCGCAGAGGCTTCTCGGGGCTAATCACACCTCACCTCTGGAACGTCGAAAGGGTCCTTCCCACCCTTGGGGCAAATCAAGAAGTTCCCCGACATACCCGTCTCCACTCGAGAGGAAACACGAGGGTCCCGCCCACATCCAGAGGAGCCCCGTTTCCGCCTCGTAGCTCGAGGTGAGGGATCCTTTCCCTGCTTCTTCGGGAAAGAATTCCCGGCGTTCCCGTCGCATCTCAAGAGGAGGCCCTCTAAACAGGAACGGCGAGAGGAACTCCAGGGTCGTGCCACCATTCCAAGAGTCCCCCAGATGTCTCAGTCCATTCCAGAGGAACCTCTTTTCCCTTCACCGGCTTGTCCTTAATGCCGAGGATCGACTCACACCAAGATGGCACTTGGCACAGCCCTGTGGGAAGCCTCGTGGGAAAGCCTCGAGGGAAAGCCTCGAGGGAAAGACACAGATCCCTTGATCCACGTGACAGGAAGCGTGACCCTACTGCTGCAGCTCGGGAGGGAAGCGCACGTGCATGCCCCCACTGGAGACGAGGCCTGACTCCCCTGCGGAGACTCAGAGGCACCCCAAGATCCATGTCAACACTGGAGAGGAATCCTCAGGTTCCGGCCCCGACTCCACACAAGGTCTTAGGCCCCGGCATCGATGGGAGAGGAATCCCGATATGGCCACTAGCAACTCGCATGGGGACTGGCCCTTCCTGAGGCCACCAGAGCGTGTCCCTGAGGTCCCCGTCGTAACTCGAGAAGACCTGCCACAACTCCAGAATATCCAGGAGGTTCTCCCCTGCAGGCGAGATGAGGCCCATTTCAGCAGAGGCTTCTAGAGGCTAATCACACCTCACCTCTGGAACGTCGAAAGGGTCCTTCCCACCCTTGGTGCAATTCAAGAAGTTCCCGGACATACCCGTCTCCACTCGAGAGGAAACACGAGGGTCCCGCCCACATCCAGAGGAGCCCCGTTTCCGCCTCGTAGCTCGAGGTGAGGGATCCTTTCCCTGCTTCATCGGGAAAGAATTCTGGGCGTTCCCGTCGCATCTCAAGAGGAGGCCCTCTCAACAGGAACGGCGAGAGGAACTCCAGGGTCCTGCCACCGTTCCAAGAGTCCCCCAGATGTCTCAGGACATTCCAGAGGAACCTCTTTTCCCTTCACCGGCTCTTCTTTCACGCCGAGGATCGACTCACACCAAGGTGGCACTTGGCACAGCCCTGTGGGAAAGCCTCTTGGGAAAGCCTCGAGGGAAAGCCTCGAGGGAAAGCCACAGATCCCTTGATCCACGTGACAGGAAGCGTGACCCTACTGCTGCAGCTCGGGAGGGAATGGCACGTGCATGCCCCCACTCGAGACGAGGCCTGACTCCCCTGGGGAGACTCAGAGGCACCCCAAAATCCATGTCAACACTGGAGAGGAATGCTCAGGTTCCGGCCCCGACTCCACACAAGGTCTTAGGCCCCGGCATAGACTGGAGTGGTATCCCGAGATGGCCCCTAGCACCTCGCATGGGGACTGGCCCTTCCTGAGGCCACCAGAGCGGGTCCCTGAGGTCCCCATCGTAACTCGAGAAGACCTGCCGCCCCTCGAGAATATCCAGGAGGTTCTTCCCTGCAGGCGAGATGAGGCCCATTTCCGCAGAGGCTTCTCGGGGCTAATCACACCTCACCTGTGGAACGTCAAAAGGGTCGTTCACACCTTTGGTGCAACTCAAGAAGTTCCCCGACATACCCGTCTCCACTGGAGAGGAAACACGAGGGTCCCGCCCTCATCCAGAGGAGCCCCGTTTCCGCCTCGTAGCTCGAGGTGACGGATCCTTTCCCTGCATCGTCGGGAAAGAATTCCGGGCGTTCCCGTCGCATCTCAAGAGGAGGCCCTCTCAACAGGAACGGCGAGAGGAACTCCAGGGTCGTTCCACCATTCCAAGAGTCCCCCAGATGTCTCAGTCCATTCCATAGGAACCTCTTTTCCCTTCACCGGCTTGTCTTTCACACCGAGGATCGACTCACACCAAGGTGGCACTTGGCACAGCCCTGTGGGAAAGCCTCGTGGGAAAGCCTCGAGGGAAAGCCTCGAGGGAAAGCCACAGATCCCTTGATCCACGTGACAGGAAGCGTGACCCTACTATTGCAGCTCGGGAGGGAATCGCACGTGCATGCCCCACTCGAGACGAGGCCTGACTCCCATGTGGAGACTCAGAGGCACCCCAAAATCCATGTCAACACTGGAGAGGAATCCTCAGGTTCCGGCCCCAAATCCACACAAGGTCTTAGGCCCCGGCATTGACGGGAGAGGAATGCCGAGATCGCCACTAGCAACTAGCATGGGGACTGGCCCGTCCTGAGGCCACCAGAGCGGGTCCCTGAAGTCCCCGGCGTAACTCGAGAAGACCTGCCGCAACTCGAGAATATCCAGGAGTTTCTCCCCTGCAGGCGAGATGAGGCCCATTTCCGCAGAGGCTTCTCGGTCCTGATCACACCTCATCTCTGGAACATCGAAAAGGTCTTTCACACCCTTGGTGCAACTCAAAAAGTTCCCCGACATACCCGCTCCACTCGAGAGGAAACACGAGGGTCCCGCCCACATCGAGAGGAGCCCCGTTTCCGCCTCGTAGCTCGAGGTGACGGATCCTTTCCCTGCTTCTTCAGGAAAGAATTCCCGGCGTTCCGGTCGCATCTCAAGAGGAGGCCCTCTCAACAGGAACGGCGAGAGGAACTCCAGGGTCGTTCCACCATTCCAAGAGTCCCCCAGATGTCTCAGTCCATTCCAGAGGAACCTCTTTTCCCTTCACCTGCTCGTCTTTCACGCCGAGGAGTATCGACTCACACCAAGGTGGCACTTGGCACAGCCCTGTGGGAAAGCCTCGTGGGAAAGCCTCGAGGGAAAGCCTCGAGGGAAAGCCACAGATCCCTTGATCCACGTGACAGGAAGCGTGACCCTACTGCTGCAGCTCGGGAGGGAAGCGCACGTGCATGCCCCCACTCGAGACGAGGCCTGACTCCCCTGGGGAGACTCAGAGGCACCCCAAGATCCATGTCAACACTGGAGAGGAATGCTCAGGTTCCGGTCCCGACTCCACACAAGGTCTTAGGCCCCGGCATCGACGGGAGAGGAATGCCGAGATGGCCCCTAGCAACTTGCATGGGGATTGGCCCTTCCTGAGGCCACCAGAGCGGGTCCCTGAGGTCCCCGTCGTAACTCGAGAAGACCTGCCGCAACTCGAGAATATCCAGGAGGTTCTCCCCTGCAGGCAAGATGAGGCCCATTTCCGCAGAGGCTTCTCGGGGCTAATCACACCTCACCTCTGGAACGTCGAAAGGGTACTTCACAACCTTGGTGCAACTCAAGAAGTTCCCCGACATACCCGTCTCCACTCGAGAGGAAACACGAGGGTCCCGCCCACATCCAGAGGAGCCCCGTTTCCGCCTCGTAGCTCGAGGTGACGGATCCTTTCCCTGCATCGTCGGGAAAGAATTCCGGGCGTTCCCGTCGCATCTCAAGAGGAGGCCCTCTCAACAGGAACGGCGAGAGGAACTCCAGGGTCCTGCCACCGTTCCAAGAGTCCCCCAGATGTCTCAATCCATTCCAGGGGAACCTCTTTTCCCTTCATCGTCTCGTCTTACACGCCGAGGATCGACTCACAACAAGGTGGCACTTGGCACAGCCCTGTGGGAAAGCCTCGTGGGAAAGCCTCGAGGGAAAGCCTCGAGGGAAAGCCACAGATCCCTTGATCCACGTGACAGGAAGCGTGACCCTACTGCTGCAGCTCTGGAGGGAAGCGCACGTGCATGCCCCCACTCGAGACGAGGCCTGACTCCCCTGGGGAGACTGAGAGGCACCCCAAGATCCATGTCAACACTGGAGAGGAATCCTCAGGTTCCGGCCCCAAATCCACACAAGGTCTTAGGCCCCGGCATCGACGGGAGAGGAATGCCGAGATGGCCCCTAGCAACTCACTTGGGTACTGGCCCTTCCTGAGGCCACCAGAGCGGGTCCCTGAGGTCCCCGTCGTAACTCGAGAATACCTGCCGCCCCTCGAGAATATCCAGGAGTTTATTCCATGCAGGCGAGATGAGGCCCATTTCCGCAGAGGCTTCTCGGGGCTAATCACACCTCACCTCTGGAACGTCGAAAGGGTACTTCACAACCTTGGTGCAACTCAAGAAGTTCCCCGACATACCCGTCTCCACTCGAGAGGAAACACGAGGGTCCCGCCCACATCCAGAGGAGCCCCGTTTCCGCCTCGTAGCTCGAGGTGACGGATCCTTTCCCTGCATCGTCGGGAAAGAATTCCGGGCGTTCCCGTCGCATCTCAAGAGGAGGCCCTCTCAACAGGAACGGCGAGAGGAACTCCAGGGTCGTGCCACCATTCCAAGAGTCCCCCAGATGTCTCAGTCCATTCCAGAGGAACCTCCTTTCCCTTCACCGGCTCGTCTTTCACACCGAGGATCGACTCTCACCAAGGTGGCACTTGGCACAGCCCTGTGGGAAAGACTCGTGGGAAAGCCTCGAGGGAAAGCCTCGAGGGAAAGCCACAGATCCCTTGATCCACGTGACAGGAAGCGTGACCCTACTATTGCAGCTCGGGAGGGAATCGCACGTGCATGCCCCACTCGAGACGAGGCCTGACTCCCATGTGGAGACTCAGAGGCACCCCAAAATCCATGTCAACACTGGAGAGGAATCCTCAGGTTCCGGCCCCAACTCCACACAAGGTCTTAGGCCCCGGCATCGACGGGAGAGGAATCCCGAGATGGCCCCTAGCAACTAGCATGGGGACTGGCCCGTCCTGAGGCCACCAGAGCGGGTCCCTGAGGTCCCCGGCGTAACTCGAGAAGACCTGCCGCAACTCGAGAATATCCAGGAGTTTCTCCCCTGCAGGCGAGATGAGGCCCATTTCCGCAGAGGCTTCTCGGTCCTGATCACACCTCATCTCTGGAACGTCGAAAAGGTCTTTCACACCCTTGGTGCAACTCAAAAAGTTCCCCGACATACCCGATCCACTCGAGAGGAAACACGAGGGTCCCGCCCACATACAGAGGAGCCCCGTTTCCGCCTCGTAGCTTGAGGTGAGGGATCCTTTCCCTGCTTCATCGGGAAAGAATTCTGGGCGTTCCCGTCGCATCTCAAGAGGAGGCCCTCTCAACAGGAACGGCGAGAGGAACTCCAGGGTCCTGCCACCGTTCCAAGAGTCCCCCAGATGTCTCAGTCCATTCCAGAGGAACCTCTTTTCCCTTCACCGGCTCGTCTTTCACGCCGAGGATCGACTCACACCAAGGTGGAACTTGGCATAGCGCTGTGGGAAAGACTCGTGGGAAAGCCTCGAGGGAAAGCCACAGATCCCTTGATCCACGTGACAGGAAGCGTGACCCTACTGCTGCAGCTCTGGAGGGAAGTGCACGTGCATGCCCCCACTCGAGACGAAGCCTGACTCCCCTGGGGAGACTGAGAGGCACCCCAAGATCCATGTCAACACTGGAGAGGAATCCTCAGGTTCCGGCCCCAACTCCACACAAGGTCTTAGGCCCCGGCATCGACGGGAGAGGAATCCCGAGATGGCCCCTAGCAACTCACTTGGGGACTGGCCCTTCCTGAGGCCACCAGAGCGTGTCCCTGAGGTCCCTATCGTAACTCGAGAAGACCTGCCGCCCCTCGAGAATATCCAGGAGGTTCTTCCCTGCAGGCGAGATGAGGCCCATTTCCGCAGAGGCTTCTCGGGGCTAATCACACCTCACCTCTGGAACTTCGAAAGGGTCCTTCCCACCCTTGGTGCAACTCAAAAAGTTCCCCGACATACCCGTCTCCACTTGAGAGGAAACACGAGGGTCCCGCCCACATCCAGAGGAGCCCCGTTTCCGCCTCGTAGCTCGAGGTGAGGGATCCTTTCCCTGCTTCATCGGGAAAGAATTCTGCGCGTTCCCGTCGCATCTCAAGAGGAGGCCCTCTCAACAGGAACGGCGAGAGGAACTCCAGTGTCCTGCCACCGTTCCAAGAGTCCCCCAGATGCCTCAGGACATTCCAGAGGAACCTCTTTTCCCTTCACCGGCTCGTCTTTCACGCCGAGGATCGACTCACACCAAGGTGGCACTTGGCACAGCCCTGTGGGAAAGCCTCGTGGGAAAGCCTCGAGGGAAAGCCTCGAGGGAAAGCCACAGATCCCTTGATCCACGTGACAGGAAGCGTGACCCTTCTGCTGCAGCTCGGGAGGGAATCCCACGCGCATGCCCCCACGCGAGACGAGGCCTGACTCCCCTGGGGAGACTCAGAGGCACCCCAAGATCCATGTCAACACTGGAGAGGAATCCTCATGTTCCGGCCCCGACTCCACACAAGGTCTTAGGCCCCGGCATAGACTGGAGTGGTATCCCGAGATGGCCCCTAGCAACTCGCATGGGGACTGGCCCTTCCTGAGGCCACCAGAGCGGGTCCCGGAGGTCCCCGTCGTAACTCGAGAAGACATGCCGCAACTCGAGAATATCCAGGAGGTTCTCCCCTGCAGGCGACATGAGGCACATTTCCGCAGAGGCTTCTCGGGGCTAATCACACCTCACCTCTTGAACGTGGAAAGGGTCCTTCACACCCTTGGTGCAACTCAAGAAGTTCCCCGACATACCCGTGTCCACTCGAGAGGAAACACGAGGGTCCCGCCCACATCCAGAGGAGCCCCGTTTCTGCCTCGTAGCTCGAGGTGAGGGATCCTTTCCCTGCTTCGTCGGGAAAGAATTCCCGGCATTCCCGTCGCATCTCAAGAGGAGGTCCTCTCAACAGGAACGGCGAGAGGAATTCCAGGGTCGTGCCACCATTCCAAGAGTCCCCCAGATGTCTCAGTCCATTCCAGAGGAACCTCTTTTCCCTTCACTGGCTCGTCTTTCACGCCGAGGATCGACTCACACCAAGGTGGAACTTGGCACAGCCCGGTGGGAAAGCCTCGTGGGAAAGCCTCGAGGGAAAGCCTCGAGGGAAAGCCTCGAGTGAAAGCCCCAGATCCCTTGATCCACGTGACAGGAAGCGTGACCCTACTGCTGCAGCTCGGGAGGGAATCGCACGTGCATGCGCCCAATCGAGACGAGGCCTGACTCCCCTGGGGAGACTCAGAGGCACCCCAAAATCCATGTCAACACTGGAGAGGAATCCTCAGGTTCCGGCCCCGACTCCACACAAGGTCTTAGGCCCCGGCATCGAAGGGAGAGGAATCCCGAGATGGCCCGTAGCAACTCGCATGGGGACTGGCCCTTCCTGAGGCCACCAGAGCGGGTCCCTGAGGTCCCCGTCGTAACTCGAGAAGACCTGCCGCAACTAGAGAATATCCAAGAGGTTCTCCCCTGCAGGCGAGATGAGGCCCATTTCCGCAGAGGCTTCTCGGTCCTAATCACACCTCAACTCTGGAACGTCGAAAAGGTCTTTCACACCCTTGGTGCAACTCAAAAAGTTCCCCGACATACCCGTCTCCACTCGAGAGGAAACACGAGGGTTCCGCCCACATCGAGAGGAGCCCCGTTTCCGCCTCGTAGCTCGAGGTGACGGATCCTTTCCCTGCTTCTTCAGGAAAGAATTCCCGGCGTTCCGGTCGCATCTCAAGAGGAGGCCCTCTCAACAGGAACGGCGAGAGGAACTCCAGGATCGTGCCACCATTCCAAGAGTCCCCCAGATGTCTCAGTCCATTCCAGAGGAACCTCTTTTCCCTTCACCGGCTCGTCTTTCACGCCGAGGATCGACTCACACCAAGGTGGCACTTGGCACAGCCCTGTGGGAAAGCCTCCTTGGAAAGCCTCGAGGGAAAGCCTGGAGGGAAAGCCACAGATCCCTTGATCCACGTGACAGGAAGCGTGACCCTACTGCTGCAGCTCGGGAGGGAATCGAACCCGCATGCCCCCACTCGAGGCGAGGCCTGACTCCCCTGGGGAGACTCAGAGGCAGCGCAAAATCCATGTCAACACTGGAGAGAAAAGCTCAGTTTCAGGCCCCGACTCCACACAAGGTCTTAGGCCCCGGCATCGATGGGAGAGGAATCCCGAGATGGCCCCTAGCAACTCGCATGGGGTCTGGCCCTTCCTTAGGCCACCAGAGCGGGTCCCTGAGGTCCCCGTCGTAACTCGAGAAGACCTGCCACAACTCGAGAATATCCAGGAGGTTCTTCCCTGCAGGCGAGATGAGGCCCATTTCCACAGAGGCTTCTCGGGGCTAATCACACCTCACCTCTGGAACGTCGAAAGGGTCCTTCACACCCTTGGTGCAACTCAAGAAGTTCCCCGACATACCCGTCTCCACTCGAGAGGAAACACGAGGGTCCCACACACATCCAGAGGAGCCCTGTTTCCGCCTCGTAGCTCGAGGTGAGGGATCCTTTCCCTGCATCGTCGGGAAAGAATTCCGGGCGTTCCCGTCGCATCTCAAGAGGAGGCCCTCTCAACAAGAACGGCGAGAGGAACTCAAGGGTCGTGCCACCATTCCAAGAGTCCCCCAGAAGTCTCAGTCCATTCCAGAGGAACCTCTTTTCCCTTCACCGGCTCGTCTTTCACGCCGAGGATCGACTCACACCAAGGTGGCACTTGGCACAGCCCTGTAGGAAATCCTCGAGGAAAGCCTCGGGGGAAAGCCACAGATCCCTTGATCCACGTGACAGGAAGCGTGACCCTACTGCTGCAGTTCGGGAGGGAAGCGCACGTGCATGCCCCCACTCGAGACGAGGCCTGACTCCCCTGGGGAGACTCAGAGGCACCCCAAGATCCATGTCAACTCTGGAGAGGAATCCTCAAGTTCCGGACCCGACTCCACACATGGTCTTAGGCCCTGGCATCGACGGGAGAGGAATCCCGAGATGGCCCCTAGCAACTGGCATGGGGTCTGGCCCTTCCTGAGGCCACCAGAGCGGGTCCCTGAGGTCCCCGTCGTAATTCGACAAGACCTGCCGCAACTCGAGAATATCCAGGAGGTTCTCCCCTGCAGGCGACATGAGGCCCATTTACGCAGAGGCTTCTCGGGGCTAATCACACCTCACCTCTGGAACGTCGATAGGGTCCTTCCCACCCTTGGGGCAACTCAAGAAGTTCCCCGACATACCCGTCTCCACTCGAGAGGAAACACGAGGGTCCCGCCCACATCCAGAGGAGCCCCGTTTCCGCCTCGTAGCTCGAGGTGAGGGATCCTTTCTCTGCTTCGTCGGGAAAGAATTCCCGGCGTTCCCGTCGCATCTCAAGAGGAGGCCCTCTCAACAGGAACGGCGAGAGGAACTCCAGGGTCGTGCCACCATTCCAAGAGTCCCCCAGATGTCTCACTCCATTCCAGAGGAACCTCTTTTCCCTTCACCGGCTCGTCTTTCACGCCGAGGATCGACTCACACCAAGGTGGCACTTGGCACAGCCCTGTGGGAAAGCCTCGTGGGAAAGCCTCGAGGGAAAGCCTCGAGGGAAAGCCACAGATCCCTTGATCAACGTGACAGAAAGCGTGACCCTACTGCTGCAGCTCGGGAGGAAAGCGCACGTGCATGCCCCCACTCGAGACGAGGCCTGACTCCCCTGGGGAGACTCAGAGGCACCCCAAGATCCATGTCAACACTGGAGTGGAATGCTCAGTTTCAGGCCCCGACTCCACACAAGGTCTTAGGCCCCGGCATCCATGGGAGAGGAATCCCGAGATGGCCTCTAGCAACTCGCATGGGGTCTGGCCCTTCCTGAGGCCACCAGAGCGTGTCCCTGAGGTCCCCGTCGTAACTCGAGAAGACCTGCCGCAACTCGAGAATATCCAGGAGGTTCTTCCCTGCAGGCGAGCTGAGGCTCATTTCCTCAGAGGCTACTCGGGGCTAATCACACCTCACCTCTGGAACGTCGAAAGGGTCCTTCACACCCTTGGTGCATCTCAAGAAGTTCCCCGACATACCCGTCTCCACTCGAGAGGAAACACGTGGGTCCCGCCCACATCCAGAGGAGCCCCGTTTCCACCTCGTAGCTCGAGTTGAGGGATCCTTTCCCTGCTTCGTCGGGAAAGAATTCCCGGCATTCCCGTCGCATCTCAAGAGGAGGCCCTCTCAACAGGAACGGCGAGAGGAACTCCAGGGTCGTGCCACCATTCCAAGAGTCCCCCAGATGTCTCAGTCCATTCCAGAGGAACCTCTTTTCCCTTCACCGGTTCGTCTTTCACGCCAAGGATCGACTCACACCAAGGTGGCACTTGGCACAGCCCTGTGGGAAAGCCTCGAGGGAAAGCCACAGATCCCTTGATCCACGTGACAGGAAGCGTGACCCTACTTCTGCAGCTCGGGAGGGAAGCGCACGCCCATGCCGCCACTCGAGACGAAGCCTGACTCCCCTGGGGAGACTCAGAGGCACCCCAAGATCCATGTCAACACTGGAGAGGAATGCTCAGGTTCCGGCCCCGACTCTACACAAGGTCTTAGGCCCCGGCATAGACTGGAGTGGTATCCCGAGATGGCCCCTAGCACCTCGCAAGGGGACTGGCCCTTCCTGAGGCCACCAGAGCGGGTCCCGGAGGTCCCCGTCGTAACTCGAGAAGACCTGCCGCAACTCGAGAATATCCAGGAGGTTCTCCCCTGCAGGCGACATGAGGCACATTTCCGCAGAGGCTTCTCGGGGCTAATCACACCTCACCTCTGGAACGTCGAAAGGGTCCTTCACACCCTTGATGCAACTCAAGAAGTTCCCCGATATACCCGTCTCCACTCGAGAGGAAACACGAGGGTCCCGCCCACATCCAGAGGAGCCCCGTTTCCGCCTCGTAGCTCGAGGTGAGGGATCCTTTCCCTGCTTCGTCGGGAAAGAATTCCCGGCGTTCCCGTCGCATCTCAAGAGGAGGCCCTCTCAACAGGAACGGCGAGAGGAACTCCAGGGTCGTGCCACCATTCCAAGAGTCCCCCAGATGTCTCAGTCCATTCCAGAGGAACCTCTTTTCCCTTCACCGGCTCGTCTTTCACGCCGAGGATCGACTCACACCAAGGTGGCACTTGGCACAGCCTTGTGGGAAAGCCTCGTGGGAAAGCCTCGAGGGAAAGCCTCGAGGGAAAGCCACAGATCCCTTGATCCACGTGACAGGAAGCGTGACCATACTGCTGCAGCTCGGGAGGGAATCCCACGTGCGTGCCCCCACTCGAGACGAGGCCTGACTCCCCTGGGGAGACACAGAGGCACTCCAAGATCCATGTCAACACTGGAGAGGAATCCTCAGGTTCCGGCCCTGACTCCACACAAGGTCTTAGGCCCCGGCATCGATGGGAGAGGAATCCCGACCTGGCCCCTAGCAACGCGCATGGGGACTGGCCCTTCCTGAGGCCACTAGAGCGGGTCCCTGAGGTCCCCATCGTAACTCGAGAAGACCTGCCGCCCCTCGAAAATATCCAGGAGGTTCTTCCATGCAGGCGAGATGAGGCCCATTTCCGCAGAGGCTTCTCGGGGCTAATCACACCTCACCTCTGGAACGTCGAAAGGGTCCTTCACACCCTTGGTGCAACTCAAGAAGTTCCCCGACATACCCGTCTCCATTCGAGAGGAAACACGAGGGTCCCGCCCTCATCCAGAGGAGCCCCGTTGCCGCCTCGTAGCTCGAGGTGACGGATCCTTTCCCTGCATCGTCGGAAAAGAATTCCGGGCGTTCCCGTCGCATCTCAAGAGGAGGCCCTCTCAACAGGAACGGCGAGAGGAACTCCAGGGTCGTTCCACCATTCCAAGAGTCCCCCAGATGTCTCAGTCCATTCCAGAGGAACCTCTTTTCCCTTCACCGGCGCGTCTTTCACACCGAGGATCGACTCACACCAAGGTGGCACTTGGCACAGCCCTGTGGGAAAGACTCGTGGGAAAGCCTCGAGGGAAAGCCTCGAGGGAAAGCCTCGAGGGAAAGCCACAGATCCCTTGATCCACGTGACAGGAAGCGTGACCCTACTGCTGCAGCTCGGGAGGGAATCGCACGTGCATGCCGCCACTCGAGACGAGGCCTGACTCCCCTGGGGAGACACAGAGGCACCCCAAAATCCATGTCAACCCTGGAGAGGAATGCTCAGGTTCCGGCCCCGACTCCACACAAGGTCTTAGGCCCCGGCATAGACTGGAGTGGTATCCCGAGATGGCCCCTAGCACCTCGCATGGGGACTGGCCCTTCCTGAGGCCACCAGAGCGGGTCCCTGAGGTCCCCGTGGTAACTCGAGAAGACCTGCCGCAACTCGAGAATATCCAGGAGGTTCTCCCCTGCAGGCGAGATGAGGCCCATTTCCGCAGAGGCTTCTCGGGGCTAATCACACCTCACCTCTGGAACGTCGAAAGGGTCCTTCACACACTTGGTGCAACTCAAGAAGTTCACAGACATACCCGTGTCCACTCGAGAGGAAACACGAGGGTCCCGCCCACATCCAGAGGAGCCCCTTTTCCGCCTCGTAGCTCGAGCTAAGAGATCCTTTCCCTGCTTCGTCGGGAAAGAATTCCCGGCGTTCCCGTCGCATCTCAAGAGGAGGCCCTCTCAACAGGAACGGCGAGAGGAACTCCAGGGTCGTGCCACCATTCCAAGAGTCCCCCAGATGTCTCAGTCCAATCCAGAGGAAACTCTTTTCCCTTCACCGGCTCGTCTTTCACGCCGAGGATCGACTCACACAAAGGTGGCACTTGGCACAGCCCTGTGGGTAAGCCTCGTGGGAAAGCCTCGAGGGAAAGCCTCGAGGGAAAGCCACAGATCCCTTGAACCACGTGACGGGAAGCGTGACCCTACTGCTGCAGCACGGGAGGGAATCGCACGCGCATGCCCCCACTCGAGACGAGGCCTGACTCCCCTGGGGAGACTCAGAGGCACACCAAGATCCATGTCAACACTGGAGAGGAATGCTCAGGTTCCGGCCCCGACTCCACACAAGGTCTTAGGCCCCGGCATCGATGGGAGAGGAATCCCGAGATGGCCCCTAGCAACGCGCATGGGGACTGGCCCTTCCTGAGGCCACCAGAGCGGGTCCCTGAGGTCCCCATCGTAACTCGAGAAGACATGCCGCCCCTCGAGAATATCCAGGAGGTTCTTCCCTGCAGGCGAGATGAGGCCCATTTCCGCAGAGGCTTCTCGGGGCTAATCACACCTCACCTCTGGAACGTCGAAAGGGTCCTTCCCACCCTTGGGGCAAATCAAGAAGTTCCCCGACATACCCGTCTCCACTCGAGAGGAAACACGAGGGTCCCGCCCACATCCAGAGGAACCCCGTTTCCGCCTCGTAGCTCGAGGTGAGGGATCCTTTCCCTGCTTCGTCGGGAAAGAATTCCCGGTGTTCCCGTCGCATCTCAAGAGGAGGCCCTCTCAACAGGAACGGCGAGAGGAACTCCAGGGTCCTGCCACCGTTCCAAGAGTCCCCCAGATGTCTCAGGACATTCCAAAGGAACCTCTTTTCCCTTCACCGGCTCTTCTTTCACGCCGAGGATCGACTCACACCAAGGTGGCACTTGGCACAGCCCTGTGGGAAAGCCTCGTGGGAAAGCCTCGAGGGAAAGCCTCGAGGGAAAGCCACAGATCCCTTGATCCACGTGACAGGAAGCGTGACCCTACTGCTGCAGCTCGGGAGGGAATCGCACGCGCATGCCCACACTCGAGACGAGGCCTGACTCCCCTGGGGAGACTCAGAGGCACCCCAAGATCCATGTCAACACCGGAGAGGAATCCTCAGGTTCTGGCCCCGACTCCACACAAGGTCTTAGGCCCCGGCATCGATGTGAGAGGAATCCCGAGCTGGCCCCTAGCAACACGCATGTGGACTGGCCCTTCCTGAGGCCACTAGAGCGGGTCCCTCAGGTCCCCATCGTAACTCGAGAAGACCTGCCGCCCCTCGGGAATATCCAGGAGGTTCTTCCATGCAGGCGAGATGAGGCCCATTTCCGCAGAGGCTTCTCGGGGCTAATCACACCTCTCCTCTGGAACGTCAAAAGGGTCCTTCACACCCTTGGTGCAACTCTAGAAGTTCCCCGACATACCCGTTTCCACTCGAGAGGAAACACGAGTGTCCCGGCCTCATCCAGAGGAGCCCCGTTTCCGTCTCGTAGCTCGAGGTGACGGATCCTTTCCCTGCATCGTCGGGAAAGAATTCCGGGCGTTCCCGTCGCATCTCAAGAGGAGGCCCTCTCAACAGGAACGGCGAGAGGAACTCCAGGGTCGTTCCACCATTCCAAGAGTCCCCCAGATGTCTCAGTCCATTCCAGAGGAATCTCTTTTCCCTTCACCGGCTCGTCTTTCACACCGAGGATCGACTCACACCAACGTGGCACTTGGCACAGCCCTGTGGGAAAGCCTCGTGGGAAAGCCTCGAGGGAAAGCCTCGAGGGAAAGCCTCGAGGGAAAGCCTCGAGGGAAAGCCACAGATCCCTTGATCCACGTGACAGGAAGCGTGACCCTACTGCTGCAGCTCGGGCGGGAATCGCACGTGCATGCCCCCACTCGAGACGAGGCCTGACTCCCCTGGGGAGACTCAGAGGCACCCCAAAATCCATGTCAACACTGGAGAGGAATGCTCAGGTTCCGGCCCCGACTCCAGACAAGGTCTTAGGCCCCGGCATAGACTGGAGTGGTATCCCGAGATGGCCCCTAGCAACTCGCATGGGGACTGGCGCTTCCTGAGGCCACCAGAGCGGGTCCCTGAGGTCCCCGTCGTAACTCGAGAAGACCTGCCGCAACTCGAGAATATCCAGGAGGTTCTCCCCTGCAGGCGGGATGAGGCCCATTTCCGCAGAGGCTTCTCGGGGCTAATCACACCTCACCTCTGGAACGTCGAAAGGGTCCTTCCCACCCTTGGTGCAACTCAAGAAGTTCCCCGACATGCCTGTCTCCACTCGAGAGGAAACATGAGGGTCCGCCCACATCCAGAGGAGCCCCGTTTCCGCCTCGTAGCTCGAGGTGAGGGATCCTTTCCCTGCTTCTTCGGGAAAGAATTCCCGGCGTTCTCGTCACATTTCAAGAGGAGGCCCTCTCAACAGGAACGGCGAGAGGAACTCCAGGGTCGTGCCACCATTCCAAGAGTCCCCCAGATGTCTCAGTCCATTCCAGAGGAACCTCTTTTCCCTTCACCTGCTCGTCTTTCACGCCGAGGATCGACTCACACCAAGGAGGCACTTGGCACAGCCCTGTGGGAAAGCCTCGTGGGAAAGCCTCGAGGGAAAGCCTCGAGGGAAAGCCACAGATCCCTTGATCCACGTGACAGGAAGCGTGACCCTACTGCTGCAGCTCGGGAGGGAAGCGCACGTGCATGCCCCCAATCGAGACGAGGCCTGACTCCCCTGGGGAGACTGAGAGGCACCCCAAGATCCATGTCAACACTGGAGAGGAATCCTCAGGTTCCGGCCCCGACTACACACAAGGTCTTAGGCCCCGGCATAGACGGGAGAGGAATCCCGAGATGGTCCCTAGCAACTCGCATGGGGACTGGCCCTTCCTGAGGCCACCAGAGCGGGTCCCTGAGGTCCCCGTCGTAACTCGAGAAGACCTGCCGCAACTCGAGAATATCCAGGAGGTTCTCCCCTGCAGGCGAGATGAGGCCCATTTCCGCAGAGGCTTCTCGGGGCTAATAACACCTCACCTCTGGAACGTCGAAAGGGTCTTTCACACCCTTGGTGCAACTGAAGAAGTTCCCCGTAATACCCGTCTCCACTCGAGAGGAAACACGAGGGTCCCGCCCACATCCAGAGGAGCCCCGTTTCCGCCTCGTAGCTCGAGGTGACGGATCCTTTCCCTGCTTCTTCAGGAAAGAATTCCGGGCTTTCCCGTCGCATCTCAAGAGGAGGCCCTCTCAACAGGAACGGCGAGAGGAACTCCAGTGTCCTGCCACCGTTCCAAGAGTCCCCCAGATGTCTCAGTCCATTCCAGAGGAACCTCTTTTCCCTTCACCGGCTCGTCTTTCACGCCGAGGATCGACTCACACCAAGGTGGCACTTGGCAGAGCCCTGTGGGAAAGCCTCGTGGGAAAGCCTCGAGGGAAAGCCTCGAGGGAAAGCCACAGATCCCTTGATCCACGTGACAGGAAGCGTGACCCTACTGCTGCAGCTCGAGAGGGAAGCGCACGTGCATGCCCCCACTCGAGACGAGGCCTGACTCCCCTGGGGAGACTCAGAGGCACCCCGAGATCCTTGTCAACACTGGAGAGGAATCCTCAGGTTCCGGCCCCGACCTCACACAAGGTCTTAGCCCCCGGCATCGACGGGACAGGTATCCCGAGATGGCCCCTAGCAACTCGCATGGGGACTGCCCCTACCTGAGGTCACCAGAGCGGGTCCCTGAGGTCCCCATCGTAACTCAAGAAGACCTGCCACAACTCAAGAAAATCCAGCCGGTTCTCCCCTACAGGCGAGAGGAGGCCCATTTCTGCAGAGGCTTCTCGGGGCTAATCACACCTCACCTCTGGAACGTCGAAAGGGCCTTCACACCCTTGGTGCAATTCAAGAAGTTCCCCAACATACCCGTCTCCACTCGAGAGGAAACACGAGGGTCCCGCCCACATCCAGAGGAGCCCCGTTTCCACCTCGTAGCTCGAGGTGAGGGATCCTTTCCCAGCTTCGTCGGGAAAGAATTCCGGGCGTTCCCGTCGCATCTCAAGAGGAGGCCCTCTCAACAGGAACGGTGAGAGGAACTCCATGGTCCTGCCACTGTTCCAGAGTCCCCCAGATGTCTCAGTCCATTCCAGAGGAAACTCTTTCCCCTTCACCAGCTCGTCTTTCACTCCGAGGATCGACTCACACCAAGGTGGCACTTGGCACAGCCCTGTGGGAAAGCCTCGTGGGAAAACCTCGAGGGAAAGCCTCGAGGGAAAGCCACAGATCCCTTGATCCACGTGACAGGAAGCGTGACCCTAATGCTGCAGCTCGGGAGGGAAGGGCACGTGCATGCCCCCACTCGAGACGAGGCCTGACTCCCCTGGGGAGACTCAGAGGCACCCCAAGATCCATGTCAACACTGGAGAGGAATGCTCAGCTTCCGTCCCCGACTACACACAAGGTCTTAGGCCCCGGCATCGATGGGAATGGAATCCCGAGATAGCCCCTAGCAACTCGCATGGGGACTGGCCCTTCCTGAGGCCACCAGAGCGGGTCCCTGAGGTCCCCGTCGTAACTCGAGAAGACCTGCCGGAACTCGAGAATATCCAGAAGGTTCTCCCCTGCAGGCGAGATGAGGCCCATTTCCGCAGAGGCTTCTCGGGGCTAATCACACCTCACCTCTGGAACGTCGAAAGGGTCCTTCACACACTTGGTGCAACTCAAGAAGTTCACAGACATACCCGTGTCCACTCGAGAGGAAACACGAGGGTCCCGCCCACATCCAGAGGAGCCCCTTTTCCGCCTCGTAGCTCGAGCTAAGAGATCCTTTCCCTGCTTCGTCGGGAAAGAATTCCCGGCGTTCCCGTCGCATCTCAAGAGGAGGCCCTCTCAACAGGAACGGCGAGAGGAACTCCAGGGTCGTGCCACCATTCCAAGAGTCCCCCAGATGTCTCAGTCCAATCCAGAGGAAACTCTTTTCCCTTCACCGGCTCGTCTTTCACGCCGAGGATCGACTCACACAAAGGTGGCACTTGGCACAGCCCTGTGGGTAAGCCTCGTGGGAAAGCCTCGAGGGAAAGCCTCGAGGGAAAGCCACAGATCCCTTGAACCACGTGACGGGAAGCGTGACCCTACTGCTGCAGCACGGGAGGGAATCGCACGCGCATGCCCCCACTCGAGACGAGGCCTGACTCCCCTGGGGAGACTCAGAGGCACACCAAGATCCATGTCAACACTGGAGAGGAATGCTCAGGTTCCGGCCCCGACTCCACACAAGGTCTTAGGCCCCGGCATCGATGGGAGAGGAATCCCGAGATGGCCCCTAGCAACGCGCATGGGGACTGGCCCTTCCTGAGGCCACCAGAGCGGGTCCCTGAGGTCCCCATCGTAACTCGAGAAGACATGCCGCCCCTCGAGAATATCCAGGAGGTTCTTCCCTGCAGGCGAGATGAGGCCCATTTCCGCAGAGGCTTCTCGGGGCTAATCACACCTCACCTCTGGAACGTCGAAAGGGTCCTTCCCACCCTTGGGGCAAATCAAGAAGTTCCCCGACATACCCGTCTCCACTCGAGAGGAAACACGAGGGTCCCGCCCACATCCAGAGGAGCCCCGTTTCCGCCTCGTAGCTCGAGGTGAGGGATCCTTTCCCTGCTTCGTCGGGAAAGAATTCCCGGTGTTCCCGTCGCATCTCAAGAGGAGGCCCTCTCAACAGGAACGGCGAGAGGAACTCCAGGGTCCTGCCACCGTTCCAAGAGTCCCCCAGATGTCTCAGGACATTCCAAAGGAACCTCTTTTCCCTTCACCGGCTCTTCTTTCACGCCGAGGATCGACTCACACCAAGGTGGCACTTGGCACAGCCCTGTGGGAAAGCCTCGTGGGAAAGCCTCGAGGGAAAGCCTCGAGGGAAAGCCACAGATCCCTTGATCCACGTGACAGGAAGCGTGACCCTACTGCTGCAGCTCGGGAGGGAATCGCACGCGCATGCCCACACTCGAGACGAGGCCTGACTCCCCTGGGGAGACTCAGAGGCACCCCAAGATCCATGTCAACACCGGAGAGGAATCCTCAGGTTCTGGCCCCGACTCCACACAAGGTCTTAGGCCCCGGCATCGATGTGAGAGGAATCCCGAGCTGGCCCCTAGCAACACGCATGTGGACTG
Source organism: Budorcas taxicolor (assembly GCF_023091745.1). Lineage (NCBI taxonomy): Eukaryota > Metazoa > Chordata > Mammalia > Artiodactyla > Bovidae > Budorcas > Budorcas taxicolor. Next base: position 5,998,213 of record NC_068920.1, read on the forward strand.
GCCCTTCCTGAGGCCACTAGAGCGGGTCCCTCAGGTCCCCATCGTAACTCGAGAAGACCTGCCGCCCCTCGGGAATATCCAGGAGGTTCTTCCATGCAGGCGAGATGAGGCCCATTTCCGCAGAGGCTTCTCGGGGCTAATCACACCTCTCCTCTGGAACGTCAAAAGGGTCCTTCACACCCTTGGTGCAACTCAAGAAGTTCCCCGACATACCCGTTTCCACTCGAGAGGAAACACGAGTGTCCCGGCCTCATCCAGAGGAGCCCCGTTTCCGTCTCGTAGCTCGAGGTGACGGATCCTTTCCCTGCATCGTCGGGAAAGAATTCCGGGCGTTCCCGTCGCATCTCAAGAGGAGGCCCTCTCAACAGGAACGGCGAGAGGAACTCCAGGGTCGTTCCACCATTCCAAGAGTCCCCCAGATGTCTCAGTCCATTCCAGAGGAATCTCTTTTCCCTTCACCGGCTCGTCTTTCACACCGAGGATCGACTCACACCAACGTGGCACTTGGCACAGCCCTGTGGGAAAGCCTCGTGGGAAAGCCTCGAGGGAAAGCCTCGAGGGAAAGCCTCGAGGGAAAGCCTCGAGGGAAAGCCACAGATCCCTTGATCCACGTGACAGGAAGCGTGACCCTACTGCTGCAGCTCGGGCGGGAATCGCACGTGCATGCCCCCACTCGAGACGAGGCCTGACTCCCCTGGGGAGACTCAGAGGCACCCCAAAATCCATGTCAACACTGGAGAGGAATGCTCAGGTTCCGGCCCCGACTCCAGACAAGGTCTTAGGCCCCGGCATAGACTGGAGTGGTATCCCGAGATGGCCCCTAGCACCTCGCATGGGGACTGGCCCTTCCTGAGGCCACCAGAGCGGGTCCCTTAGGTCCCCGTCGTAACTCGAGAAGACCTGCCGCAACTCGAGAATATCCAGGAGGTTCTCCCCTGCAGGCGAGATGAGGCACATTTCCGCAGAGGCTTCTCGGGGCTAATCACACCTCACCTCTGGAACGTCGAAAGGGTCCTTCACACCCTTGGTGCAAATCAAGAAGTTCCCCGACATACCCGTCTCCACTCGAGAGGAAACACGAGGGTCCCGCCCACATCCAGAGGAGCCCCGTTTCCGCCTCGTAGCTCGAGGTGAGGGATCCTTTCCCTGCTTCTTCGGGAAAGAATTCCCGGCGTTCTCGTCGCATTTCAAGAGGAGGCCCTCTCATCAGGAACGGCGAGAGGAACTCCAGGGTCGTGCCACCATTCCAAGAGTCCCCCAGATGTCTCAGTCCATTCCAGAGGAAACTCTTTTCCCTTCACCGGCTCGTCTTTCACGCCGAGGATCGACTCACACCAAGGTGGCTCTTGGCATAGCCCTGTGGGAAAGCCTCGTGGGAAAGCCTCGAGGGAAAGCCACAGATCCCTTGATCCACGTGACAGGAAGCGTGACCCTACTGTTGCAGCTCGGGAGGGAAGCGCACGTGCATGCCCCCACTCGAGACGAGGCCTGACTCCCCTGGGGAGACTGAGAGGCACCCCAAGATCCATGTCGACCCTGGAGAGGAATCCTCAGGTTCCGGCCCCGACTCCACACAAGGTCTTAGGCCCCGGCATCGACGGGAGAGGAATCCCGAGATGGCCCCTAGCAACTCGCATGGGGACTGGCGCTTCCTGAGGCCACCAGAGCGGGTCCCTGAGGTCCCCGTCGTAACTCGAGAAGACCTGCCGCAACTCGAGAATATCCAGGAGGTTCTCCCCTGCAGGCGGGATGAGGCCCATTTCCGCAGAGGCTTCTCGGGGCTAATCACACCTCACCTCTGGAACGTCGAAAGGGTCCTTCCCACCCTTGGTGCAACTCAAGAAGTTCCCCGACATGCCTGTCTCCACTCGAGAGGAAACATGAGGGTCCGCCCACATCCAGAGGAGCCCCGTTTCCGCCTCGTAGCTCGAGGTGAGGGATCCTTTCCCTGCTTCTTCGGGAAAGAATTCCCGGCGTTCTCGTCACATTTCAAGAGGAGGCCCTCTCAACAGGAACGGCGAGAGGAACTCCAGGGTCGTGCCACCATTCCAAGAGTCCCCCAGATGTCTCAGTCCATTCCAGAGGAACCTCTTTTCCCTTCACCTGCTCGTCTTTCACGCCGAGGATCGACTCACACCAAGGAGGCACTTGGCACAGCCCTGTGGGAAAGCCTCGTGGGAAAGCCTCGAGGGAAAGCCTCGAGGGAAAGCCACAGATCCCTTGATCCACGTGACAGGAAGCGTGACCCTACTGCTGCAGCTCGGGAGGGAAGCGCACGTGCATGCCCCCAATCGAGACGAGGCCTGACTCCCCTGGGGAGACTGAGAGGCACCCCAAGATCCATGTCAACACTGGAGAGGAATCCTCAGGTTCCGGCCCCGACTACACACAAGGTCTTAGGCCCCGGCATAGACGGGAGAGGAATCCCGAGATGGTCCCTAGCAACTCGCATGGGGACTGGCCCTTCCTGAGGCCACCAGAGCGGGTCCCTGAGGTCCCCGTCGTAACTCGAGAAGACCTGCCGCAACTCGAGAATATCCAGGAGGTTCTCCCCTGCAGGCGAGATGAGGCCCATTTCCGCAGAGGCTTCTCGGGGCTAATAACACCTCACCTCTGGAACGTCGAAAGGGTCTTTCACACCCTTGGTGCAACTGAAGAAGTTCCCCGTAATACCCGTCTCCACTCGAGAGGAAACACGAGGGTCCCGCCCACATCCAGAGGAGCCCCGTTTCCGCCTCGTAGCTCGAGGTGACGGATCCTTTCCCTGCTTCTTCAGGAAAGAATTCCGGGCTTTCCCGTCGCATCTCAAGAGGAGGCCCTCTCAACAGGAACGGCGAGAGGAACTCCAGTGTCCTGCCACCGTTCCAAGAGTCCCCCAGATGTCTCAGTCCATTCCAGAGGAACCTCTTTTCCCTTCACCGGCTCGTCTTTCACGCCGAGGATCGACTCACACCAAGGTGGCACTTGGCAGAGCCCTGTGGGAAAGCCTCGTGGGAAAGCCTCGAGGGAAAGCCTCGAGGGAAAGCCACAGATCCCTTGATCCACGTGACAGGAAGCGTGACCCTACTGCTGCAGCTCGAGAGGGAAGCGCACGTGCATGCCCCCACTCGAGACGAGGCCTGACTCCCCTGGGGAGACTCAGAGGCACCCCGAGATCCTTGTCAACACTGGAGAGGAATCCTCAGGTTCCGGCCCCGACCTCACACAAGGTCTTAGCCCCCGGCATCGACGGGACAGGTATCCCGAGATGGCCCCTAGCAACTCGCATGGGGACTGCCCCTACCTGAGGTCACCAGAGCGGGTCCCTGAGGTCCCCATCGTAACTCAAGAAGACCTGCCACAACTCAAGAAAATCCAGCCGGTTCTCCCCTACAGGCGAGAGGAGGCCCATTTCTGCAGAGGCTTCTCGGGGCTAATCACACCTCACCTCTGGAACGTCGAAAGGGCCTTCACACCCTTGGTGCAATTCAAGAAGTTCCCCAACATACCCGTCTCCACTCGAGAGGAAACACGAGGGTCCCGCCCACATCCAGAGGAGCCCCGTTTCCACCTCGTAGCTCGAGGTGAGGGATCCTTTCCCAGCTTCGTCGGGAAAGAATTCCGGGCGTTCCCGTCGCATCTCAAGAGGAGGCCCTCTCAACAGGAACGGTGAGAGGAACTCCATGGTCCTGCCACTGTTCCAGAGTCCCCCAGATGTCTCAGTCCATTCCAGAGGAAACTCTTTCCCCTTCACCAGCTCGTCTTTCACTCCGAGGATCGACTCACACCAAGGTGGCACTTGGCACAGCCCTGTGGGAAAGCCTCGTGGGAAAACCTCGAGGGAAAGCCTCGAGGGAAAGCCACAGATCCCTTGATCCACGTGACAGGAAGCGTGACCCTAATGCTGCAGCTCGGGAGGGAAGGGCACGTGCATGCCCCCACTCGAGACGAGGCCTGACTCCCCTGGGGAGACTCAGAGGCACCCCAAGATCCATGTCAACACTGGAGAGGAATGCTCAGCTTCCGTCCCCGACTACACACAAGGTCTTAGGCCCCGGCATCGATGGGAATGGAATCCCGAGATAGCCCCTAGCAACTCGCATGGGGACTGGCCCTTCCTGAGGCCACCAGAGCGGGTCCCTGAGGTCCCCGTCGTAACTCGAGAAGACCTGCCGGAACTCGAGAATATCCAGAAGGTTCTCCCCTGCAGGCTAGATGAGGCCCATTTCCGCAGAGGCTTCTTGGGGCTAATCACACCTCACCTCTGGAAGGTCGAAAGGGTCCTTCACACCCTTGGTACATCTCAAGAAGTTCCCCGACATACCCGTCTCCACTCGAGAGTAAACACGAGGTTCCCGCCCACATCCAGAGGAGCCCCGTTTCCGCCTCGTAGCTCGAGGTGAGGGATCCTTTCCCTGCTTCGTCGGGAACGAATTCCCGGCGTTCCCGTCGCATCTCAAGAGGAGGCCCGCTCAACAGGAACGGCGAGAGGAACTCCAGGGTCGTGCCACCATTCCAAGAGTCCCCCAGATGTCTCAGTCCATTCCAGAGGAAACTCTTTTCCCTTCACCGGCTCGTCTTTCACGCCGAGGATCGACTCACACCAAGGTGGCTCTTGGCATAGCCCTGTGGGAAAGCCACGTGGGAAAGCCTCGAGGGAAAGCCTCGAGGGAAAGCCACAGATCCCTTGATCCACGTGACAGGAATCGTGAACCTACAGCTGCAGCTCGGGAGGAAAGCGCACGTGCATTCGCCTACACTAGACGAAGCCTGACTCCCCTGGGGAGACTTAGAGGCACCCCAAGATCCATGTCAACACTGGAGAGGAATGCTCAGGATCCATCCTCGACTCCACACAAGGTCTTAGGCCCCGGCATGGACGGGAGCGGAATCCTGAGATGGCCCCTAGCAACTCGCATGGGGACTGGCCCTTCCTGAGGCCACCAGAGCGGGTCCCTGAGGTCCCCGTCGTAACTCAAGAAGAGCTGCCGCAACTCGAGAATATCCAGGAGGTTCTCTCCGGCAGGCAAGATGAGGCCCATTTCCGCAGAGGCTTCTCGGGGCTAATCACACCTCACCTCTGGAACGTCGAAAGGGTCCTTCACACCCTTGGTGCAACTCAAGAAGTTCCCCGACATACCCGTCTCCACTCGAGAGGAAACACGAGGGTCCCGCCCACATCCAGAGGAGCCCCGTTTCCGCCTCATAGCTCGAGGTGAGGGATCCTTTCCCTGCATCATCGGGAAAGAATTCCGGGTGTTCCCGTCGCATCTCAAGAGGAGGCCCTCTCAAGAGGAACGGCGAGAGCAACTCCAGGGTCCTGCCACAGTTCCATAGTCCCCCAGATGTCTCAGTCCATTCCAGAGGAACCTCTTTTCCCTTCACCGGCTCGTCTTTCACGCCGAGGATCGACTCACACCAAGGTGGCACTAGGCACAGCCATGTGGAAAGCCTCGTGGGAAAGCCTTGAGGGAAAGCCTCGAGAGAAAGACACAGATCCCTTGATCCACGTGACAGGAAGCGTGACCCTGCTGCTGAAGCTCGGGAGGGAAGCGCACGTGCATGCCCCCACTCGAGACGAGGCCTGACTCCCCTGGGGAGACTGAGAGGCACCCCAAGATCCATGTCAACACTGCAGAGGAATCCTCAGGTTCCCGCCCCGACTCCACACAAGGTCTTAGGCCCCCGCATCGATGGGAGAGGAATCCCGAGATGGCTCCTAGCAACTCGCATGGGGACTGGGCCTTCCTGAGGCCACCAGAGGGGGTCCCTGAGGTCCCCGTCGTAACTCGAGAAGACCTGCCGCAACTCGAGAATATCCAGGAGGTTCTCCCCTGCAGTCGAGATGAGGCCCATTTCCGCAGAGGCTTCTCGGGGCTAATCACACCTCACCTCTGGAACGTCGAAAGGGTCCTTCACACCCTTGGTGCAACTCAAGAAGTTCCCCGACATACCCGTCTCCACTCGAGAGGAAACATGAGGGTTCCGCCCACATCCAGAGGAGCCCCGTTTCCGCCTCGTAGCTCGAGGTGAGGGATCCTTTCCCTGCTTCGTCGGGAAAGAATTCCCGGCGTTCCCGTCGCATCTCAAGAGGAGGCCCTCTCAAGAGGAACGGCGAGAGGAACTCCAGGGTCGTGCCACCATTCCAAGAGTCCCCCAGATGTCTCAGTCCATTCCAGAGGAACCTCTTTTCCCTTCACCGGCTCGTCTTTCACGCCGAGGATCGACTCACACCAAGGTGGCACGTGGAACAGCCCATTGGGAAAGCCTCGAGGTAAAGCCACAGATCCCTTGATCCACGTGACAGGAAGCGTGACCCTACTTCTGCAGCTCGGGAGGGAAGATCACGCCCATGCCCCCACTCGAGACGAAGCCTGATTCCCCAGGGGAGACTCAGAGGCACCCCAAGATCCATGTCAACACTGGAGAGGAATGCTCAGGTTCCGGCCCCGACTCCACGCAAGGTCTTAGGCCCCGGCATAGAATGGAGTGGTATCCCGAGATGGCCCCTAGCATCTCGCATGGGGACTGGCCCTTCCTGAGGCCACCAGAGCAGGTCCCTGAGGTCCCCGTCGTAACTCGAGAAGACCTGCCGCAACTCGAGAATATCCAGGAGGATCTCCCCTGCAGGCGACATGAGGCACATTTCCGCAGAGGCTTCTCGGGGCTAATCACACCTCACCTCTGGAACGTCGAAAGGGTCCTTCACACCATTGGTGCAACTCAAGAAGTTCCCCGACATGCCCGTCTCCACTCGAGAGGAAACATGAGGGTCCGCCCACATCCAGAGGAGCCCCGTTTCCGCCTCGTAGCTCGAGGTGAGGGATCCTTTCCCTGCTTCTTCGGGAAAGAATTCCCGGCGTTCTCGTCGCATTTCAAGAGGAGGCCCTCTCAACAGGAACGGCGAGAGGAACTCCAGGGTCGTGCCACCATTCCAAGAGTCCCCCAGATGTCTCAGTCCATTCCAGAGGAACCTCTTTTCCCTTCACCGGCTCGTCTTTCACGCCGAGGATCGACTCACACCAAGGTGGCTCTTGGCATAGCCCTGTGGGAAAGCCTCGTGGGAAAGCCTCGAGGGAAAGCCACAGATCCCTTGATCCACGTGACAGGAAGCGTGACCCTACTGTTGCAGCTCGGGAGGGAAGCGCACGTGCATGCCCCCACTCAAGACGAGGCCTGACTCCCCTGGGGAGACTGAGAGGCACTCCAAGATCCATGTCGACCCTGGAGAGGAATCCTCAGGTTCCGGCCCCGACTCCACACAAGGTCTTAGGCCCCGGCATCGACGGGAGAGGAATCCCGAGATGGCCCCTAGCAACTCGCATGGGGACTGGCCCTTCCTGAGGCCACCAGAGCGGGTCCCTGAGGTCCCCGTCGTAACTCGAGAAGACCTGCCGCAACTCGAGAATATCCAGGCGGTTCTCCCCTGCAGGCGAGATGAGGCCCATTTCCACAGAGGCTTCTCGGGGCTAATCACACCTCACCTCTGGAACATCGAAAGGGTCCTTCCCACCCTTGGTGCAACTCAAGAAGTTCCCCGACATGCCCGTCTAAACTCGAGAGGAAACACGAGGGTCCCGCCCACATCCAGAGGAGCCCCGTTTCCACCTCGTAGCTCGAGGTGAGGGATCCTTTCCCTGCTTCGTCGGGAAAGAATTCCGGGCGTTCCCGTCGCATCTCAAGAGGAGGCCCTCTCAACAGGAACGGTTAGAGTAACTCCAGGGTCCTGCCACTGTTCCAGAGTCCCCCAGATGTCTCAGTCCATTCCAGAGGAAACTCTTTCCCCTTCACCGGCTCGTCTTTCACGCCGAGGATCGACTCACACCAAGGTGGCACTTGGCACAGCCCTGTGGGAAAGCCTCGTGGGAAAACCTCGAGGGAAAGCCTCGAGGGAAAGCCACATATTCCTTGATCCACGTGACAGGAAGCGTGACCCTACTGCTGTAGCTCGGGAGGGAAGCGCACGTGCATGCCCCCACTCGAGACGAGGCCTGACTCCCCTGGGGAGACTCAGAGGCACCCCAAGATCCATGTCAACCCTGGAGAGGAATGCTCAGCTTCCGGCCCCGACTCCACACAAGGTCTTAGGCCCCGGCATGGACGGGAGCGGAATCCTAAGATGGCCCCTAGCAACTCGCATGGGGACTGGCCCTTCCTGAGGCCACCAGAGCGGGTCTCTGAGGTCCCCGTCGTAACTCAAGGAGAGCTGCCGCAACTCGAGAATATCCAGGAGGTTCTCTCCGGCAGGCAAGATGAGGCCCATTTCCGCAGAGGCTTCTCGGGGCTAATCACACCTCACCTCTGAAACGTCGAAAGGGTCCTTCACACCCTTGGTGCAACTCAAGAAGTTCCCCGACATACCCGTCTCCACTCGAGAGGAAACACGAGGGTCCCGCCCACATCCAGAGGAGCCCCGTTTCCGCCTCATAGCTCGAGGTGAGGGATCCTTTCCCTGCATCGTCGGGAAAGAATTCCGGGCGTTCCCGTCGCATCTCAAGAGGAGGCCCTCTCAACAGGAACGGCGAGAGGAACTCCAGGGTCCTGCCACAGTTCCATAGTCCCCCAGATGTCTCAGTCCATTCCAGAGGAACCTCTTTTCCCTTCACCGGCTCGTCTTTCACGCCGAGGATCGACTCACACCAAGGTGGCACTAGGCACAGCCCTGTGGAAAGCCTCGTGGGAAATCCTTGAGGGAAAGCCTCGAGAGAAAGACACAGATCCCTTGATCCACGTGACAGGAAGCGTGACCCAGCTGCTGCAGCTCGGGAGGGAAGCGCACGTGCATGCCCCCACTCGAGACGAGGCCTGACTCCCCTGGGGAGACTGAGAGGCACCCCAAGATCCATGTCAACACTGGAGAGGAATGCTCAGGTTCCATCCTCGACTCCACACAAGGTCTTAGGCCCCCGCATCGATGGGAGAGGAATCCCAAGATGGCTCCTAGCAACTCGCATGGGGACTGGGCCTTCCTGAGTCCACCAGAGGGGGTCCCTGAGGTCCCCGTCGTAACTCGAGAAGACCTGCCGCAACTCGAGAATATCCAGGAGGTTCTCCCCTGCAGGCGAGATGAGGCCCATTTCCGCAGAGGCTTCTCGGGGCTAATCACACCTCACCTCTGGAACGTCGAAAGGGTCCTTCACACCCTTGGTGCAACTAAAGAAGTTCCCCGACATACCCCTCTCCACTCGAGAGGAAACATGAGGGTTCCGCCCACATTCACAGGAGCCCCGTTTCCACCTCGTAGCTCGAGGTGAGGGATCCTTTCCCTGCTTCGTCGGGAAAGAATTCCCGGCGTTCCCGTCGCATCTCAAGAGGAGGCCCTCTCAAGAGGAACGGCGAGAGGAACTCCAGGGTTGTGCCACCATTCCAAGAGTCCCCCAGATGTCTCAGTCCATTCCAGAGGAACCTCTTTTCCCTTCACCGGCTCGTCTTTCACGCCGAGGATTGACTCACACCAAGGTGGCACGTGGAACAGCCCATTGGGAAAGCCTCGAGGGAAAGCCACAGATCCCTTGATCCACGTGACAGGAAGCGTGACCCTACTTCTGCAGCTCGGGAGGGAAGCTCACGCCCATGCCCCCACACGAGACGAAGCCTGATTCCCCAGGGGAGACTCAGAGGCACCCCAAGATCCATGTCAACACTGGAGAGGAATGCTCAGGTTCCGGCCCCGACTCCACGCAAGGTCTTAGGCCCCGGCATTGACTGGAGTGGTATCCCGAGATGGCCCCTAGCACCTCGCATGGGGACTGGCCCTTCCTGAGGCCACCAGAGCGGGTCCCTGAGGTCCCCGTCGTAACTCGAGAAGACCTGCCGCAACTCGAGAATATCCAGGAGGTTCTCCCCTGCCTGCGAGATGAGGCCCATTTCCGCAGAGGCTTCTCGGGGCTAATCACACCTCACCTCTGGGACGTCGAAAGGGTCCTTCCCACCCTTGGTGCAACTCAAGAAGTTCCCCGACATGCCCGTCTCCACTCGAGAGGAAACATGAGGGTCCGCCCACATCCAGAGGAGCCCCGTTTCCGCCTCGTAGCTCGAGGTGAGGGATCCTTTCCCTGCTTCGTCGGGAAAGAATTCCGGGCGTTCCCGTCGTATCTCAAGAGGAGGCCCTCTCAACAGGAACGGCGAGAGAAACTCCAGGGTCGTTCCACCATTCCAAGAGTCCCCCAGATGTCTCAGTCCATTCCAGAGGAACCTCTTTTCCCTTCACCTGCTCGTCTTTCACGCCGAGGATCGACTCACACCAAGGAGGCACTTGGCACAGCCCTGTGGGAAAGCCTCGTGGGAAAGCCTCGAGGGAAAGCCTCGAGGGAAAGCCACAGATCCCTTGATCCACGTGACAGGAAGCGTGACCCTACTGCTGCAGCTCGGGAGGGAAGCGCACGTGCATGCCCCCACTCGAGACGAGGCCTGACTCCCCTGGGGAGACTCAAAGGTACCCCAAGATCCATGTCAACACTGGAGAGGGATCCTCAGGTTCCGGCCCCGACTGCACACTAGGTCTTAGGCCCCGGCATCGACGGGACAGGTATCCCGAGATGGCCCCTAGCAACTCGCATGGGGACTGCCCCTACATGAGGTCACCAGAGCGGGTCCCTGAGGTCCCCGTCGTAACTCAAGAAGACCTGCCACAACTCGAGAAAATCCAGCCGGTTCTCCCCTACAGGCGAGAGGAGGCCCATTTCCGCAGAGGTTTCTCGGGGCTGATCACACCTCACCTCTGGAACGTCGAAAGGGTCTTCACACCCTTGTTGCAACTCAAGAAGTTCCCCAACATACCCGTCTCCACTCGAGAGGAAACACGAGGGTCCCGCCCACATCCAGAGGAGCCCCGTTTCCACCTCCTAGCTCGAGGTGAGGGATCCTTTCCCTGCTTCTTCGGGAAAGAATTCCCGGCGTTCCCGTCGCATCTCAAGAGGAGGCCCTCTCAACAGGAACGGTGAGAGGAACTCCAGGGTCCTGCCACTGTTCCAGAGTCCCCCAGATGTCTCAGTCCATTCCAGAGGAAACTCTTTCCCCTTCACCAGCTCGTCTTTCACTCCGAGGATCGACTCACACCAAGGTGGCACTTGGCACAGCCCTGTGGGAAAGCCTCGTGGGAAAACCTCGAGGGAAAGCCTCGAGGGAAAGCCACATATCCCTTGATCCACGTGACAGGAAGCGTGACCCTACTGCTGCAGCTCGGGAGGGAAGCGCACGTGCATGCCCCCACTCGAGACGAGGCCTGACTCCCCTGGGGAGACTCAGAGGCACCCCAAGATCCATGTCAACACTGGAGAGGAAAGCTCAGCTTCCGGCCCCGACTCCACACAAGGTCTTAGGCCCCGGCATCGATGGGAATGGAATCCCGAGATAGCCCCTAGCAACTCGCATGGGGACTGGCCCTTCCTGAGGCCACCAGAGCGGGTCCCTGAGGTCCCCGTCGTAACTCGAGAAGACCTGCCGCAACTCGAGAATATCCAGAAGGTTCTCCCCTGCAGGCTAGATGAGGCCCATTTCCGCAGAGGCTTCTCGGGGCTAATCACACCTCACCTCTGGAAGGTCGAAAGGGTCCTTCACACCCTTGGTACATCTCAAGAAGTTCCCCGACATACCCGTCTCCACTCGAGAGTATACACGAGGTTCCCGCCCACATCCAGAGGAGCCCCTTTTCCGCCTCGTAGCTCGAGGTGAGGGATCCTTTCCCTGCTTCGTCGGGAAAGAATTCTGGGCGTTCCCGTCGCATCTCAAGAGGAGGCCCTCTCAACAGGAACGGCGAGAGGAACTCCAGGGTCGTGCCACCATTCCAAGAGTCCCCCAGATGTCTCAGTCCATTCCAGAGGAAACTCTTTTCCCTTCACCGGCTCGTCTTTCACGCCGAGGATCGACTCACACCAAGGTGGCTCTTGGCATAGCCCTGTGGGAAAGCCACGTGGGAAAGCCTCGAGGGAAAGCCTCGAGGGAAAGCCACAGATCCCTTGATCCACGTGACAGGAATCGTGACCCTACTGCTGCAGCTCGGGAGGAAAGCGCACGTCCATTCCCCTACACGAGACGAAGCCTGACTCTCCTGGGAAGACTCAGAGGCACCCCAAGATCCATGTCAACACTGGAGAGGAATGCTCAGGTTCCATCCTCGACTCCACACAAGGTCTTAGGCCCCGGCATGGACGGGAGCGGAATCCTGAGATGGCCCCTAGCAACTCGCATGGGGACTGGCCCTTCCTGAGGCCACCAGAGCGGGTCCCTGAGGTCCCCGTCGTAACTCAAGGAGAGCTGCTGCAACTCGAGAATATCCAGGAGGTTCTCTCCGGCAGGCAAGATGAGGCCCATTTCCGCAAAGGCTTCTCGGGGCTAATCACACCTCACCTCTGGAACGTCGAAAGGGTCCTTCACACCCTTGGTGCAACTCAAGAATTTCCCTGACATACCCGTCTCCACTCGAGAGGAAACACGAGGGTCCCGCCCACATCCAGAGGAGCCCCGTTTCCGCCTCATAGCTCGAGGTGAGGGATCCTTTCCCTGCATCGTCGGGAAAGAATTCCGGGCGTTCCCGTCGCATCTCAAGAGGAGGCCCTCTCAAGAGGAACGGCGAGAGGAACTCCAGGGTCGTGCCACCATTCCAAGAGTCCCCCAGATGTCTCAGTCCATTGCAGAGGAAACTCTTTTCCCTTCACCGGCTCGATTTCACGCCGAGGATCGACTCCCACCAAGGTGGCTCTTGGCATAGCCCTGTGGGAAAGCCACGTGGGAAAGCCTCGAGGGAAAGCCTCGAGGGAAAGCCACAGATCCCTTGATCCACGTGACAGGAATCGTGACCCTACTGCTGCAGCTCGGGAGGAAAGCGCACGTCCATTCCCCTACACGAGACGAAGCCTGACTCTCCTCGGAAGACTCAGAGGCACCCCAAGATCCATGTCAACACTGGAGAGGAATGCTCAGGTTCCATCCTCGACTCCACACAAGGTCTTAGGCCCCGGCATGGACGGGAGCGGAATCCTGAGATGGCCCCTAGCAACTCGCATGGGGACTGGCCCTTCCTGAGGCCACCAGAGCGGGTCCCTGAGGTCCCCGTCGTAACTCAAGGAGAGCTGCTGCAACTCGAGAATATCCAGGAGGTTCTCTCCGGCAGGCAAGATGAGGCCCATTTCCGCAGAGGCTTCTCGGGGCTAATCACACCTCACCTCTGGAACGTCGAAAGGGTCCTTCACACCCTTGGTGCAACTCAAGAATTTCCCTGACATACCCGTCTCCACTCGAGAGGAAACACGAGGGTCCCGCCCACATCCAGAGGAGCCCCGTTTCCGCCTCATAGCTCGAGGTGAGGGATCCTTTCCCTGCATCTTCGGGAAAGAATTCCCGGCGTTCCCGTCGCATCTCAAGGGGAGGCCCTCTCAAGAGGAACGGCGAGAGGAACTCCAGGGTCCTGCCACAGTTCCATAGTCCCCCAGATGTCTCAGTCCATTCCAGAGGAACCTCTTTTCCCTTCACCGGCTCGTCTTTCACGCCGAGGATCGACTCACACCAAGGTGGCACTAGGCACAGCCCTGTGGAAAGCCTCGTGGGAAAGCCTTGAGGGAAAGCCTCGAGAGAAAGACACAGATCCCTTGATCCACGTGACAGGAAGCGTGACCCAGCTGCTGCAGCTCGGGAGGGAAGCGCACGTGCATGCCCCCACTCGAGACGAGGCCTGACTCCCCTGGGGAGACTGAGAGGCACCCCAATATCCATGTCAACACTGGAGAGGAATCCTCAGGTTCCCGCCCCGACTCCACACAAGGTCTTAGGCCCCCGCATCGATGGGAGAGGAATCCCGAGATGGCCCCTAGCAACTCGCATGGGGACTGGCCCTTCCTGAGGCCACCAGAGCGGGTCCCTGAGGTCCCCGTGGTAACTCGGGAAGACCTGCGGCAACTCGAGAATATCCAGGAGGTTCTCCCCTGCAGGCGAGATGAGGCACATTTCCGCAGAGGCTTCTCTGGGCTAATCACACCTCAACTCTGGAACGTCGAAAGGGTCCTTCACACCCTTGATGCAACTCAAGAAGTTCCCGACATACCCGTCTCCACTCGAGAGGAACACGAGGGTCCCGCCCACATCCAGAGGAGCCCCGTTTCCACCTCGTAGCTCGAGGTGAGGGATCCTTTCCCTGCTTCGTCGGGAAAGAATTCCCGGCGTTCCTGTCGCATCTCAAGAGGAGGCCCTCTCAACAGGAACGGCGAGAGGAACTCCAGGGTCGTTCCACCATTCCAAGAGTCCCCCAGATGTCTCAGTCCATTCCAGAGGAACCTCTTTTCCCTTCACCTGCTCGTCTTTCACGCCGAGGATCGACTCACACCAAGGAGGCACTTGGCACAGCCCTGTGGGAAAGCCTCGAGGGAAAGCCACAGATCCCTTGATCCACGTGACAGGAAGCGTGACCCTACTGCTGCAGTTCGGGAGGGAAGCGCACGTGCATGCCCCCAATCGAGACGAGGCCTGACTCCCCTGGGGAGACTGAGAGGCACCCCAATATCCATGTCAACACTGGAGAGTAATCATCAGGTTCCGGCCCCGACTCCACACAAGGTCTTAGGCCCCGGCATCGACAGGAGAGGAATCCCGAGACGGCCCCTAGCAACTCGCATGTGGACTGGCCCTTCCTGAGGCCAACAGAGCGGGTCCCTGAGGTCCCCGTCGTAACTCGAGAAGACCTGCTGCAACTCGAGTATATCCAGGAGGTTCTCCCCTGCAGGCGAGATGAGGCCCATTTCCGCAGAGGCTTCTCGGGGCTAATCACACCTCACCTCTGGAACGTCGAAAGGGTCCTTCACACCCTTGATGCAACTCAAGAAGTTCCCCGACATACCCGTCTCCACTCGAGGGGAAACACGAGGGTCCCGCCCACATCCAGAGGAGCCCCGTTTCCACCTCGTAGCTCGAGGTGAGGGATCCTTTCCCTGCTTCATCGGGAAAGAATTCTGGGCGTTCCCGTCGCATCTCAAGAGGAGACCCTCTCAACAGGAACGGCGAGAGGAACTCCAGGGTCCTGCCACCGTTCCAAGAGTCCCCCAGATGTCTCAGGACATTCCAGAGGAACCTCTTTTCCCTTCACCGGCTCGTCTTTCACGCCGAGGATCGACTCACACCAAGGTGGCACTTGGCACAGCCCTGTGGGAAAGCCTCGAGGGAAAGCCTCGAGGGAAAGCCACAGATCCCTTGATCCACGTGACAGGAATCGTGACCCTACTGCTGCAGCTCGGGAGGAAAGCGCACATGCATTCCCCTACTCGAGACGAAGCCTGACTCCCCTGGGGAGATGCAGAGGCACCCCAAGATCCATGTCAACACTGGAGAGGAATGCTCAGGTTCTATCCTCGACTCCACACAAGGCCTTAGGCCCCGGCTTCGACGGGAGCGGAATCCTGAGATGGCCCCTAGCAACTCGCATGGGGACTGGCCCTTCCTGAGGCCACCAGAGCGGGTCCCTGAGGTCCCCGTCGTAACTCAAGAAGAGCTGCCGCAACTCGAGAATATCCAGGAGGTTCTCTCCGGCAGGCAAGATGAGGCCCATTTCCGCAGAGGCTTCTAGGGGCTAATCACACCTCACCTCTGGAACGTCGAAAGGGTCCTTCCCACCCTTGGTGCAACTCAAGAAGTTCCCCGACATACCCGTCTCCACTGGAGAGGAAACACGAGGGTCCCGCCCACATCCAGATGAGCCCCGTTTCCGCCTCGTAGCTCGAGGTGAGGGATCCTTTCCCTGCATCGTCGGGAAAGAATTCCGGGCGTTCCCGTCGCATCTCAAGAGGAGGCCCTCTCAAGAGGAACGTCGAGAGGAACTCCAGGGTCCTGCCACAGTTCCATAGTCCCCCAGATGTCTCAGTCCATTCCAGAGGAACCTCTTTTCCCTTCACCGGCTCGTCTTTCACGCCGAGGATCGACTCACACCAAGGTGGCACGTGGAACACCCCATTGGGAAAGCCTCGAGGGAAAGCCACAGATCCCTTGATCCACGTGACAGGAAGCGTGACCCTACTTCTGCAGCTCGGGAGGGAAGCTCACGCCCATGCCCCCACTCGAGACGAGGCCTGATTCCCCTGGGTAGACTCAGAGGCACCCCAAGATCCATGTCAACACTGGAGAGGAATGCTCAGGTTCCAGCCCCGACTCCACACAAGGTCTTAGGCCCCGGCATAGACTGGAGTGGTATCCCGAGATGGCCCCTAGCACCTCGCATGGGGACTGGCCCTTCCTGAGGCCACCAGATCGGGTCCCTGAGGTCCCCGTCGTAACTCGAGAAGACCTGCCGCAACTCGAGAATATCCAGGAGGTTCTCCCCTGCAGGCGAGATGAGGCACATTTCCGCAGAGGCTTCTCGGGGCTAATCAAACCTCTCCTCTGGAACGTCGAAAGGGTCCTTCACACCCTTGGTGCAACTCAAGAAGTTCCCCGACATACCCGTCTCCACTCGAGAGGAAACACGAGGGTCCCGCCCACATTCAGAGGAGCCCCGTTTCCGCCTCGTAGCTCGAGGTGAGGGATCCTTTCCCTGCTTCTTCGGGAAAGAATTCCCGGCGATCTCGTCACATTTCAAGAGGAGACCCTCTCAACAGGAACGGCGAGAGGAACTCCAGGGTCGTGCCACCATTCCAAGTGTCCCCCAGATGTCTCAGTCCATTCCAGAGGAACCTCTTTTCCCTTCACAGGCTCGTCTTTGACGCCGAGGATCGACTCACACCAAGGTGGCTCTTGGCATAGCCCTGTGGGAAAGTCTCGTGGGAAAGCCTCGATGGAAAGCCTCAAGGGAAAGCCACAGATCGCTTGATCCACGTGAAAGGAAGCGTGAATCTATTGCTGCAGCTCGGGAGGGAAGCGCACGTGCATGCCCCCTCTCGAGACGAGGCCTGACTCCCCTGGGGAGACTCAGAGGCACCCCAAGTTCGATGTCAACCCTGGAGAGGAATCCTCATGTTCCGGCCCCGACTCCACACAAGGTCTTAGGCCACGGCATCGATGGGAGAGGAATCCCGAGATGGCCCCTAGCAACTGCCATGGGGTCTGGCCCTTCCTGAGGCCACCAGAGCGGGTCACTGAGGTCCCCGTCGTAACTCGAGAAGACCTGCCGCAACTCGAGAACATCCAGGAGGTTCTCCCCTCCAGGCGAGAGGAGGCCCATTTCCGCAGAGGCTTCTCGGGGCTAATCACACCTCAACTCTAGAACGTCGAAAGGGTCCTTCACACCCTTGGTGCAACTCAAGAAGTTCCCCGACATACGCGTCTTCACTCGAGAGGAACACGAGGGTCCCGCCCACATCCAGAGGAGCCCCGTTTCCACCTCGTAGCTCGAGGTGAGGGATCCTTTCCCTGCTTCGTTGCGAAAGAATTCCCGGCGTTCCCGTCACATCTCAAGAGGATGCCCTCTCAACAGGAACGTCGAGAGGAACTCCAGGGTCGTGCCACCATTCCAAGAGTCCCCCAGATGTCTCAGTCCATTCCAGAGGAACCTCTTTTCCCTTCAACGGCTCGTCTTTCACGCCGAGGATCGACTGAAACCAAGGTGGCACTTGGCACAGCCCTGTGGGAAAGCCTCGTGGGAAAGCCTCGAGGGAAAGCCTCAAGGGAAAGCCACAGACCGCTTGATCCACGTGACAGGAAGCGTGACCCTACTGCAGCAGCTCGGGAGGGAAGCGCACGTGCATGCCCCCACTCGAGACGAGGCCTGACTCCCCTGGGGAGACTCAGAGGCACCCCAAGTTCGATGTCAACCCTGGAGAGGAATCGTCATGTTCCGGCCCCGACTCCACACAAGGTCTTAGGCCCCGGCATCGAGGGGAGAGGAATCCCGAGATGGCCCCTAGCAACTCGCATGGGGACTGGCCCTTCCTGAGGCCACCAGAGCGGGTCCCTGAAGTCCCCGTGGTAACTCGAGAAGACCTGCCGCAACTCGAGAAAATCCAGGAGGTTCTCCCCTCCAGGCGAGATGAGGCCCATTTCCGCTGAGGCATCTCGAGGCTGATGACACCTCACCTCGGGAACTTCGAAAGGGTTCTTCACACCCTTGCTGCAAATGAAAAAGTTCCCCGACATACCCGTCTACACTCGAGAGGAAACACGAGGCTGCCGCACACATCCAGATGAGCCCCGTTTCCGCCCGTACCTCGAGATGAGGGATCCTTTCCCTGCTTCGTCGGGAAAGAGTTCCCGGCCTTCCCGTCGCATCTCAAGAGGAGTCCCTCTCAACAGGAGCGACGAGAGAAACTCCAGGGTCGTGCCACCATTCCAACAGCCCCCAGATGTCTCAGTCCATTCCAGAGGAAGCTCTTTTCCCTTCACCGGTTCGTCTTTCACGCCGAGGATCGACTCACACCAAGGTGGTACGTGGCACAGCCCTGTGGGAAAGCCTCGTGGGAAATCCTCGAGGGAAAGCCTCGAGTGAAAGCCACAGATCCCTTGATCCACGTGACAGGTAGCGTAACACTCCTGCTGCAGCTCGGGAGGAAAGCGCACGTGCATTCCCCCACTCGAGACGAGACCTGACTCCCCTGGGGAGACTCAGAAGCACCCCAAGATCCATGGCAACACTGGAGAGGAATCCTCAGGTTCCGGCCTCGACTCCACACAAGGTCTTATGCCCCAGCATGGACGGGATAGGAGTCCCGAGAGGGCCCCAAGCAACTCGCATTGGGAATGGCCTTTCCTGAGGCCACCAGAGCGGGTCCCTGAGGTCCCTGTCGTAACTCGAGAAGACCTGCCGCAACTCGAGGAAATCCAGGAGTTTCTCCCCTCCAGGCGAGATGCGGCCCATTTCCACTGAGGCGTCTCGAGGCTGATCACACCTCACCTCTGGAACTTCGAAAGGGTCCTTCACACCCTTGGTGCAAATCAAGAAGTTCACCGACATTCCCGTCTCCACTCCAGAGCAAACACGAGGGTCCCGCCCACATCCAGAGGAGCCCCGTTTCCGCCTCGTAGCTCGATATGAGGGATCCTTTCCCTGCTTCTTCGGCCAAGAGTTCCCGGGGTTCTCGTCACATCTCAAGAGGAGGCCCTCTCAACAGGAGCGGTGAGAGGAACTCCAGGGTCGTGCCACCATTCCAAGAGTCCCCCAGATGTCTCAGTCCATTCCAGAGGAACCTCTTTCCCCTTCACCGGCTCGTCTTTCACGCCGAGGATAGACTCACACCAAGGTGGCACGTGACACAGCCCTGTTGGAAAGCCTCGTGGGAAAGCCTCGAGGGAAAGCCACAGATCCCTTGATCCACGTGACAGGAAGCGTGACACTACCGCTGCAGCTCGGGAGGAAAGCGCACGTGCATGCCCCCACTCGAGACGAAGCCTGACTCCCCTGCGGAGACTCAGAAGCACCCCAAGATCCATGGCAACACTGGAGAGGAATCCTCAGGTTCCGGCCCCGACTCCACACAAGATCTTCGGCCCCGGCATGGTCGGGAGAGGAATCCCGAGAGGGCCTGTAGCAACGCGCCTGGGGAAGGGCCTATCATGAGGCCACCAGAGCGGGTCCCTGAGGACCCCGTCGTAACTCGAGAAGACCTGCCGCAACTCGAGAAAATATAGGAAGTTCTCCCCTCCAGGCGAGATGACCCCCATTTCCGCTGAGGCGTCTCTAGGCTGATCACACCTCACCTCTGGAACTTCGAAAGGGTCCTTCACACCCTTGGTGCAAATCAAGAATTTCCCCGACATACTTGTCTCCACTCCAGAGCAAACACGAGGGTCCCGCCCACATCCAGAGGGGCCCCGTTTCCGCCTCGTAGCTGGAGATGAGGGATCCTGTCCCTGCTTTGTCGGGAAAGAGTTCCCGGTGTTCCCGTCGCATCTCAAGAGGAGGCCCTCTCAACAGGAACGGCGAGAGGAACTCCAGGGTCGTGCCACCATTCCAAGAGTCCCCCAGATGTCTCAGTCCATTCCAGAGGAAGCTCTTTTTCCTTCACCGGCTCGCCTTTCACGCCGAGGATCGACTCACACCAAGGTGGCACGTGGCACAGCCCTGTGGGAAGGCCTCGTGGGAAAGCCTCGAGGGAAAGCCTCGAGGGAAAGCCACAGATCCCTTGATTCACGTGACAGGAAGCGTGACACTACTGCTGCAGCTCGGGAGGAAAGCGCACGTGCATGACCCCGCTCGAGACGAGGCCTGACTCCCCTGGGGAGACTCAGAAGCACCCCAAGATCCATGGCAATACTGGAGAGGAATCCTCAGTTTCCGGCCCCGACTCCACACAAGGTCTTAGGCACCGGCATCGACGCGAGAGGAATCCTGAGATGGCACCTAGCAACTCGTATGGGGACTGGCCTTTCCTGAGGCCACCAGAGCGGGTCCCTGAGGTCCCCGTCGTAACTCGAGAAGACCTGCCGCAACTCGAGAAAATCCAGGAGGTTCTCCCCTCCAGGTGAGAGGAGGCACATTTCCGCAGAGGCTTCTCGGGGCTAATCACACCTCACCTCTGGAACGTCGAAAGGGTCCTTCCCACCCTTGGTGCAACTCAAGAAGTTCCCCGACATACCCGTCTCCACTGGAGAGGAAACACGAGGGTCCCGCCCACATCCAGATGAGCCCCGTTTCCGCCTCGTAGCTCAAGGTGAGGGATCCTTTCCCTGCTTCGTCGGGAAAGAAATCCGGGCGTTCCCGTCGCATCTCAAGAGGAGGCCCTCTCAACAGGAAAGGCGAGAGGAACTCTAGGGTCGTGCCACCATTCCAAGAGTCCCCCAGATGTCTCAGTCCATTCCAGAGGAACCACTTTCCCCTTCAACGGCTCGTCTTTCACGCCGAGGATCGACTCACACCAAGGTGGCACTTGGCACAGCCCTGTGGGAAAGCGTCGTGGGAACGCCTCGAGGGAAAGCCTCGAGGGAAAGCCACAGATCCCTTGATCCACGTGACAGGAAGCGTGACCCTACTGCTGCAGCTCGGGAGGGAAGCGCACGTGCATGCCCCCACTCGAGACGAGGCCTGACTCCCCTGGGGAGACGCAGAGGCACCCCAAAATCCATATCAACTCTGGAGAGGAATCCTCAGGTTCCGGCCCCGACTCCACACAAGGTCTTAGGCCCTGGCATTGACGGGAGAGGAATCCCGAGATGGCCCCTAGCAACTCGCATGGGGACTGGCCCTTCCTGAGGCCACCAGAGCGGGTCCCTGAGGTCCCCGTCGTAACTCGAGAAGACCTGCGGTAACTCGAGAATATCCAGGAGGTTCTCCCCTGCAGGCGACATGAGGCACATTTCCCCAGAGGCGTCTCGGGGCTAATCACACCTCACCTCTGGAACGTCGAAAGGGTCCTTCACACCCTTGATGCAACTCAAGAAGATCCCCGACATACCCGTCTCCACTCGAGAGGAACACGAGGGTCCCGCCCACATCCAGAGGAGCCCCGTTTCCACCTCGTAGCTCGAGGTGAGGGATCCTTTCCCTGCTTCGTCGCGAAAGAATTCCCGGCGGTCCCGTCGCATCTCAAGAGGAGGCCCTCTCAACAGGAACGTCGAGAGGAACTCCAGGGTCGTGCCACCATTCCAAGAGTCCCCCAGATGTCTCAGTCCGTTCCAGAGGAACCTCTTTTCCCTTCAACTGCTCGTCTTCCACGCCGAGGATCGACTCAAACCAAGGTGGCACTTGGCACAGCCCTGTGGGAAAGCCTCGTGTGAAAGCCTCGAGGGAAAGCCTCAAGGAAAAGCCACAGACCGCTTGATCCACGTGACAGGAAGCGTGACCCTACTGCAGCAGCTCGGGAGGGAAGCGCACGTGTATGCCCCCACTCGAGACGAGGCCTGACTCCCCTGGGGAGACTCAGAGGCACCCCAAGTTCGATGTCAACCCTGGAGAGGAATCGTCATGTTCCGGCCCCGACTCCACACAAGGTCTTAGGCCCCGGCATCGATGGGAGAGGAATCCCGAGATGGCCCCTAGCACCTCGCATGGGGACTGGCCCTTCCTGAGGCCACCAGAGCGGGTCCCTGAGGTCCCCGTCGTAACTCGAGACGACCTGCCGCAACTCGAGAAAATCCAGGAGGTTCTCCCCTCCAGGCGAGATGAGGCCCATTTCCGCTGAGGCGTCTCGAGGCTGATGACACCTCACCTCGGGAACTTCGAAAGGGTCCTTCACACCCTTGCTGCAAATGAAAAAGTTCCCCGACATACCCGTCTACACTCGAGAGGAAACACGAGGGTGCCGCACACATCCAGAGGAGCCCCATTTCCGCCTCGTAGCTCGAGATGAGGCATCCTTTCCCTGCTTCGTCGGGAAAGAGTTCCCGGCCTTCCCGTCGCATCTCAAGAGGAGGCCCTCTCAACAGGAGCTGCGAGAGGAACTCCAGGGTCGTGCCACCATTCCAAGAGCACCCAGATGTCTCAGTCCATTCCAGAGGAAGCTCTTTTCCCTTCACCGGTTCGTCTTTCACGCCGAGGATCGACTCACACCAAGGTGGTACGTGGCACAGCCCTGTGGGAAAGCCTCGTGGGAAATCCTCGAGGGAAAGCCTCGAGGGATAGCCACAGATCCCTTGATCCACGTGACAGGAAGCGTGACACTACTGCAGCAGCTCGCGAGGAAAGTGCACGTGCATGCCCCCACACGAGACGAGGCCTGACACCCCTGGGGAGACTCAGAAGCACCCCAAGATCCATGGCAACACTGGAGCGGAATCTTCAGGTTCCGGCCCCGACTCCACACAAGGTCTTAGGCTCCGGCATAGACGGGAGAGGAATCCCGAGATGGCCCCTAGCAACTCGCATGGGACAGGCCTTTCCTGAAGCCATGAGAGCGGGTCCCTGAGGTCCCCCTGGTAACTCGAGAAGACCTGCCGCAACTCGAGAAAATCCAGGAGGTTCTCCCCTCCAGGCGAGATGAGGCCCATTTCCGCTGAGGCGTCTCGAGGCTGATCACACCTCACCTCTGGAACTTCGAAAGGGTCCTTCACACCCTTGGTGCAAATCAAGAAGTTCCCCGACATACCCGTCTCCACTCGAGAGGAAACACGAGGGTCCCGCCCACATCCCGAGGTAACCCGTTTCCGCCTCGTAGCTCGAGATGAGGGATCCTTTCCCTGCTTCTTCGGCCAAGAGTTCCCGGGGTTCTCGTCACATCTCAAGAGGAGGCCCTCTCAACAGGAGCGGCGAGAGGAACTCCAGGGTCGTGCCACCATTCCAAGAGTCCCCCAGATGTCTCAGTCCATTCCAGAGGAACCTCTTTCCCCTTCACCGGCTTGTCTTTCACGCCGAGGATAGACTCACACCAAGGTGGCACGTGACACAGCCCTGTTGGAAAGCATCGTGGGAAAGCCTCGAGGGAAAGCCACAGATCCCTTGATCCACGTGACAGGAAGCGTGACACTACCTCTGCAGCTCGGGAGGAAAGCGCACGTGCATGCCCCCACTCGAGACGAAGCCTGACTCCCCTGCGGAGACTCAGAAGCACCCCAAGATCCATGGCAACACTGGAGAGGAATCCTCAGGTTCCGGCCCCGACTCCACACAAGATCTTCGGCCCCGGCATGGTCGGGAGAGGAATCCCGAGAGGGCCTGTAGCAACGCGCCTGGGGACTGGCCTATCATGAGGCCACCAGAGCGGGTCCCTGAGGACCCCGTCGTAACTCGAGAAGACCTGCCACAACTCGAGAAAATATAGGAGGTTCTCCCCTCCAGGCGAGATGACCCCCATTTCCGCTGAGGCGTCTCTAGGCTGATCACACCTCACCTCTGGAACTTCGAAAGGGTCCTTCACACCCTTGGTGCAAATCAAGAAGTTCCCCGACATACTTGTCTCCACTCCAGAGCAAACACGAGGGTCCCGCCCACATCCAGAGAGGCCCCGTTTCCGCCTCGTAGCTGGAGATGAGGGATCCTGTCCCTGCTTCGTCGGGAAAGAGTTCCCGGTGTTCCCGTCGCATCTCAAGAGGAGGCCCTCTCAACAGGAACGGCGAGAGGAACTCCAGGGTCGTGCCACCATTCCAAGAGTCCCCCAGATGTCTCAGTCCATTCCAGAGGAAGCTCTTTTCCCTTCACCGGCTCGCCTTTCACGCCGAGGATCGACTCACACCAAGGTGGCACGTGGCACAGCCCTGTGGGAAGGCCTCGTGGGAAAGCCTCGAGGGAAAGCCTCGAGGGAAAGCCTCAAGGAAAAGCCACAGACCGCTTGATCCACGTGACAGGAAGCGTGACCCTACAGCAGCAGCTCGGGAGGGAAGCGCACGTGTATGCCCCCACTCGAGACGAGGCCTGACTCCCCTGGGGAGACTCAGAGGCACCCCAAGTTCGATGTCAACCCTGGAGAGGAATCGTCATGTTCCGGCCCCGACTCCACACAAGGTCTTAGGCCCCGGCATCGATGGGAGAGGAATCCCGAGATGGCCCCTAGCACCTCGCATGGGGACTGGCCCTTCCTGAGGCCACCAGAGCGGGTCCCTGAGGTCCCCGTCGTAACTCGAGACGACCTGCCGCAACTCGAGAAAATCCGGGAGGTTCTCCCCTCCAGGCGAGATGAGGCCCATTTCCGCTGAGGCGTCTCGAGGCTGATGACACCTCACCTCGGGAACTTCGAAAGGGTCCTTCACACCCTTGCTGCAAATGAAAAAGTTCCCCGACATACCCGTCTACACTCGAGAGGAAACACGAGGGTGCCGCACACATCCAGAGGAGCCCCATTTCCGCCTCGTAGCTCGAGATGAGGCATCCTTTCCCTGCTTCGTCGGGAAAGAGTTCCCGGCCTTCCCGTCGCATCTCAAGAGGAGGCCCTCTCAACAGGAGCTGCGAGAGGAACTCCAGGGTCGTGCCACCATTCCAAGAGCACCCAGATGTCTCAGTCCATTCCAGAGGAAGCTCTTTTCCCTTCACCGGTTCGTCTTTCACGCCGAGGATCGACTCACACCAAGGTGGTACGTGGCACAGCCCTGTGGGAAAGCCTCGTGGGAAATCCTCGAGGGAAAGCCTCGAGGGATAGCCACAGATCCCTTGATCCACGTGACAGGAAGCGTGACACTACTGCAGCAGCTCGCGAGGAAAGTGCACGTGCATGCCCCCACACGAGACGAGGCCTGACACCCCTGGGGAGACTCAGAAGCACCCCAAGATCCATGGCAACACTGGAGCGGAATCTTCAGGTTCCGGCCCCGACTCCACACAAGGTCTTAGGCTCCGGCATAGACGGGAGAGGAATCCCGAGATGGCCCCTAGCAACTCGCATGGGGACAGGCCTTTCCTGAAGCCATGAGAGCGGGTCCCTGAGGTCCCCCTGGTAACTCGAGAAGACCTGCCGCAACTCGAGAAAATCCAGGAGGTTCTCCCCTCCAGGCGAGATGAGGCCCATTTCCGCTGAGGCGTCTCGAGGCTGATCACACCTCACCTCTGGAACTTCGAAAGGGTCCTTCACACCCTTGGTGCAAATCAAGAAGTTCCCCGACATACCCGTCTCCACTCGAGAGGAAACACGAGGGTCCCGCCCACATCCCGAGGTAACCCGTTTCCGCCTCGTAGCTCGAGATGAGGGATCCTTTCCCTGCTTCTTCGGCCAAGAGTTCCCGGGGTTCTCGTCACATCTCAAGAGGAGGCCCTCTCAACAGGAGCGGCGAGAGGAACTCCAGGGTCGTGCCACCATTCCAAGAGTCCCCCAGATGTCTCAGTCCATTCCAGAGGAACCTCTTTCCCCTTCACCGGCTCGTCTTTCACGCCGAGGATAGACTCACACCAAGGTGGCACGTGACACAGCCCTGTTGGAAAGCATCGTGGGAAAGCCTCGAGGGAAAGCCACAGATCCCTTGATCCACGTGACAGGAAGCGTGACACTACCTCTGCAGCTCGGGAGGAAAGCGCACGTGCATGCCCCCACTCGAGACGAAGCCTGACTCCCCTGCGGAGACTCAGAAGCACCCCAAGATCCATGGCAACACTGGAGAGGAATCCTCAGGTTCCGGCCCCGACTCCACACAAGATCTTCGGCCCCGGCATGGTCGGGAGAGGAATCCCGAGAGGGCCTGTAGCAACGCGCCTGGGGACTGGCCTATCATGAGGCCACCAGAGCGGGTCCCTGAGGACCCCGTCGTAACTCGAGAAGACCTGCCACAACTCGAGAAAATATAGGAGGTTCTCCCCTCCAGGCGAGATGACCCCCATTTCCGCTGAGGCGTCTCTAGGCTGATCACACCTCACCTCTGGAACTTCGAAAGGGTCCTTCACACCCTTGGTGCAAATCAAGAAGTTCCCCGACATACTTGTCTCCACTCCAGAGCAAACACGAGGGTCCCGCCCACATCCAGAGAGGCCCCGTTTCCGCCTCGTAGCTGGAGATGAGGGATCCTGTCCCTGCTTCGTCGGGAAAGAGTTCCCGGTGTTCCCGTCGCATCTCAAGAGGAGGCCCTCTCAACAGGAACGGCGAGAGGAACTCCAGGGTCGTGCCACCATTCCAAGAGTCCCCCAGATGTCTCAGTCCATTCCAGAGGAAGCTCTTTTCCCTTCACCGGCTCGCCTTTCACGCCGAGGATCGACTCACACAAGGTGGCACGTGGCACAGCCCTGTGGGAAGGCCTCGTGGGAAAGCCTCGAGGGAAAGCCTCGAGGGAAAGCCACAGATCCCTTGATTCACGTGACAGGAAGCGTGACACTACTGCTGCAGCTCGGGAGGAAAGCGCACGTGCATGACCCCGCTCGAGACGAGGCCTGACTCCCCTGGGGAGACTCAGAAGCACCCCAAGATCCATGGCAATACTGGAGAGGAATCCTCAGTTTCCAGCCCCGACTCCACACAAGGTCTTAGGCACCGGCATCGACGCGAGAGGAATCCTGAGATTTCACCTAGCAACTCGCATGGGGACTGGCCTTTCCTGAGGCCACCAGAGCGGGTCCCTGAGGTCCCCGTCGTAACTCGAGAAGACCTGCCGCAACTCGAGAAAAATCCAGGAGATTCTCCCCTCCAGGCGAGAGGAGGCACATTTCCGCAGAGGCTTCTCGGGGCTAATCACACCTCACCTCTGGAACGTCGAAAGGGTCCTTCCCACCCTTGGTGCAACTCAAGAAGTTCCCCGACATACCCGTCTCCACTGGAGAGGAAACACGAGGGTCCCGCCCACATCCAGATGAGCCCCGTTTCCGCCTCGTAGCTCGAGGTGAGGGATCCTTTCCCTGCTTCGTCGGGAAAGAAATCCGGGCGTTCCCGTCGCATCTCAAGAGGAGGCCCTCTCAACAGGAACGGCGAGAGGAACTCCAGGGTCGTGCCACCATTCCAAGAGTCCCCCAGATGTCTCAGTCCATTCCAGAGGAACCACTTTTCCCTTCAACGGCTCGTCTTTCACGCCGAGGATCGACTCACACCAAGGTGGCACTTGGCACAGCCCTGTGGGAAAGCGTCGTGGGAACGCCTCGAGGGAAAGCCTCGAGGGAAAGCCACAGATCCCTTGATCCACGTGACAGGAAGCGTGACCCTACTGCTGCAGCTCGGGAGGGAAGCGCACGTGCATGCCCCCACTCGAGACGAGGCCTGACTCCCCTGGGGAGACTCAGAGGCACCCCAAAATCCATATCAACTCTGGAGAGGAATCCTCAGGTTCCGGCCCCGACTCCACACAAGGTCTTAGGCCCTGGCATTGACGGGAGAGGAATCCCGAGATGGCCCCTAGCAACTCGCATGGGGACTGGTCCTTCCTGAGGCCACCAGAGCGGGTCCCTGAGGTCCCCGTCGTAACTCGAGAAGACCTGCGGTAACTCGAGAATATCCAGGAGGTTCTCCCCTGCAGGCGAGATGAGGCCCATTTCCCCAGAGGCGTCTCGGGGCTAATCACACCTCACCTCTGGAACGTCGAAAGGGTCCTTCACACCCTTGATGCAACTCAAGAAGATCCCCGACATACCCGTCTCCACTCGAGAGGAACACGAGGGTCCCGCCCACATCCAGAGGAGCCCCGTTTCCACCTCGTAGCTCGAGGTGAGGGATCCTTTCCCTGCTTCGTCGCGAAAGAATTCCCGGCGGTCCCGTCGCATCTCAAGAGGAGGCCCTCTCAACAGGAACGTCGAGAGGAACTCCAGGGTCGTGCCACCATTCCAAGAGTCCCCCAGATGTCTCAGTCCGTTCCAGAGGAACCTCTTTTCCCTTCAACTGCTCGTCTTTCACGCCGAGGATCGACTCAAACCAAGGTGGCACTTGGCACAGCCCTGTGGGAAAGCCTCGTGTGAAAGCCTCGAGGGAAAGCCTCAAGGAAAAGCCACAGACCGCTTGATCCACGTGACAGGAAGCGTGACCCTACTGCAGCAGCTCGGGAGGGAAGCGCACGTGTATGCCCCCACTCGAGACGAGGCCTGACTCCCCTGGGGAGACTCAGAGGCACCCCAAGTTCGATGTCAACCCTGGAGAGGAATCGTCATGTTCCGGCCCCGACTCCACACAAGGTCTTAGGCCCCGGCATCGATGGGAGAGGAATCCCGAGATGGCCCCTAGCACCTCGCATGGGGACTGGCCCTTCCTGAGGCCACCAGAGCGGGTCCCTGAGGTCCCCGTCGTAACTCGAGACGACCTGCCGCAACTCGAGAAAATCCAGGAGGTTCTCCCCTCCAGGCGAGATGAGGCCCATTTCCGCTGAGGCGTCTCCAGGCTGATGACACCTCACCTCGGGAACTTCGAAAGGGTCCTTCACACCCTTGCTGCAAATGAAAAAGTTCCCCGACATACCCGTCTACACTCGAGAGGAAACACGAGGGTGCCGCACACATCCAGAGGAGCCCCATTTCCGCCTCGTAGCTCGAGATGAGGCATCCTTTCCCTGCTTCGTCGGGAAAGAGTTCCCGGCCTTCCCGTCGCATCTCAAGAGGAGGCCCTCTCAACAGGAGCTGCGAGAGGAACTCCAGGGTCGTGCCACCATTCCAAGAGCACCCAGATGTCTCAGTCCATTCCAGAGGAAGCTCTTTTCCCTTCACCGGTTCGTCTTTCACGCCGAGGATCGACTCACACCAAGGTGGTACGTGGCACAGCCCTGTGGGAAAGCCTCGTGGGAAATCCTCGAGGGAAAGCCTCGAGGGATAGCCACAGATCCCTTGATCCACGTGACAGGAAGCGTGACACTACTGCAGCAGCTCGCGAGGAAAGTGCACGTGCATGCCCCCACACGAGACGAGGCCTGACACCCCTGGGGAGACTCAGAAGCACCCCAAGATCCATGGCAACACTGGAGCGGAATCTTCAGGTTCCGGCCCCGACTCCACACAAGGTCTTAGGCTCCGGCATAGACGGGAGAGGAATCCCGAGATGGCCCCTAGCAACTCGCATGGGGACAGGCCTTTCCTGAAGCCATGAGAGCGGGTCCCTGAGGTCCCCCTGGTAACTCGAGAAGACCTGCCGCAACTCGAGAAAATCCAGGAGGTTCTCCCCTCCAGGCGAGATGAGGCCCATTTCCGCTGAGGCGTCTCGAGGCTGATCACACCTCACCTCTGGAACTTCGAAAGGGTCCTTCACACCCTTGGTGCAAATCAAGAAGTTCCCCGACATACCCGTCTCCACTCGAGAGGAAACACGAGGGTCCCGCCCACATCCGGAGGTAACCCCGTTTCCGCCTCGTAGCTCGAGATGAGGGATCCTTTCCCTGCTTCTTCGGCCAAGAGTTCCCGGGGTTCTCGTCACATCTCAAGAGGAGGCCCTCTCAACAGGAGCGGCGAGAGGAACTCCAGGGTCGTGCCACCATTCCAAGAGTCCCCCAGATGTCTCAGTCCATTCCAGAGGAACCTCTTTCCCCTTCACCGGCTCGTCTTTCACGCCGAGGATAGACTCACACCAAGGTGGCACGTGACACAGCCCTGTTGGAAAGCATCGTGGGAAAGCCTCGAGGGAAAGCCACAGATCCCTTGATCCACGTGACAGGAAGCGTGACACTACCTCTGCAGCTCGGGAGGAAAGCGCACGTGCATGCCCCCACTCGAGACGAAGCCTGACTCCCCTGCAGAGACTCAGAAGCACCCCAAGATCCATGGCAACACTGGAGAGGAATCCTCAGGTTCCGGCCCCGACTCCACACAAGATCTTCGGCCCCGGCATGGTCGGGAGAGGAATCCCGAGAGGGCCTGTAGCAACGCGCCTGGGGACTGGCCTATCATGAGGCCACCAGAGCGGGTCCCTGAGGACCCCGTCGTAACTCGAGAAGACCTGCCACAACTCGAGAAAATATAGGAGTTTCTCCCCTCCAGGCGAGATGACCCCCATTTCCGCTGAGGCGTCTCTAGGCTGATCACACCTCACCTCTGGAACTTCGAAAGGGTCCTTCACACCCTTGGTGCAAATCAAGAAGTTCCCCGACATACTTGTCTCCACTCCAGAGCAAACACGAGGGTCCCGCCCACATCCAGAGAGGCCCCGTTTCCGCCTCGTAGCTGGAGATGAGGGATCCTGTCCCTGCTTCGTCGGGAAAGAGTTCCCGGTGTTCCCGTCGCATCTCAAGAGGAGGCCCTCTCAACAGGAATGGCGAGAGGAACTCCAGGGTCGTGCCACCATTCCAAGAGTCCCCCAGATGTCTCAGTCCATTCCAGAGGAAGCTCTTTTCCCTTCACCGGCTCGCCTTTCACGCCGAGGATCGACTCACACCAAGGTGGCACGTGGCACAGCCCTGTGGGAAGGCCTCGTGGGAAAGACTCGAGGGAAAGCCTCGAGGGAAAGCCACAGATCCCTTGATTCACGTGACAGGAAGCGTGACACTACTGCTGCAGCTCGGGAGGAAAGCGCACGTGCATGACCCCGCTCGAGACGAGGCCTGACTCCCCTGGGGAGACTCAGAAGCACCCCAAGATCCATGGCAATACTGGAGAGGAATCCTCAGTTTCCGGCCCCGACTCCACACAAGGTCTTAGGCACCGGCATCGACGCGAGAGGAATCCTGAGATTTCACCTAGCAACTCGCATGGGGACTGGCCTTTCCTGAGGCCACCAGAGCGGGTCCCTGAGGTCCCCGTCGTAACTCGAGAAGACCTGCCGCAACTCGAGAAAATCCAGGAGGTTCTCCCCTCCAGGCGAGAGGAGGCACATTTCCGCAGAGGCTTCTCGGGGCTAATCACACCTCACCTCTGGAACGTCGAAAGGGTCCTTCCCAACCTTGGTGCAACTCAAGAAGTTCCCCGACATACCCGTCTCCACTGGAGAGGAAACACGAGGGTCCCGCCCACATCCAGATGAGCCCCGTTTCCGCCTCGTAGCTCGAGGTGAGGGATCCTGTCCCTGCTTCGTCGGGAAAGATATCCGGGCGTTCCCGTCGCATCTCAAGAGGAGGCCCTCTCAACAGGAACGGCGAGAGGAACTCCAGGGTCGTGCCACCATTCCAAGAGTCCCCCAGATGTCTCAGTCCATTCCAGAGGAACCACTTTTCCCTTCAACGGCTCGTCTTTCACGCCGAGGATCGACTCACACCAAGGTGGCACTTGGCACAGCCCTGTGGGAAAGCGTCGTGGGAACGCCTCGAGGGAAAGCCTCGAGGGAAAGCCACAGATCCCTTGATCCACGTGACAGGAAGCGTGACCCTACTGCTGCAGCTCGGGAGGGAAGCGCACGTGCATGCCCCCACTCGAGACGAGGCCTGACTCCCCTGGGGAGACTCAGAGGCACCCCAAAATCCATATCAACTCTGGAGAGGAATCCTCAGGTTCCGGCCCCGACTCCACACAAGGTCTTAGGCCCTGGCATTGACGGGAGAGGAATCCCGAGATGGCCCCTAGCAACTCGCATGGGGACTGGTCCTTCCTGAGGCCACCAGAGCGGGTCCCTGAGGTCCCCGTCGTAACTCGAGAAGACCTGCGGTAACTCGAGAATATCCAGGAGGTTCTCCCCTGCAGGCGAGATGAGGCCCATTTCCCCAGAGGCGTCTCGGGGCTAATCACACCTCACCTCTGGAATGTCGAAAGGGTCCTTCACACCCTTGATGCAACTCAAGAAGATCCCCGACATACCCGTCTCCACTCGAGAGGAACACGAGGGTCCCGCCCACATCCAGAGGAGCCCCGTTTCCACCTCGTAGCTCGAGGTGAGGGATCCTTTCCCTGCTTCGTCGCGAAAGAATTCCCGGCGGTCCCGTCGCATCTCAAGAGGAGGCCCTCTCAACAGGAACGTCGAGAGGAACTCCAGGGTCGTGCCACCATTCCAAGAGTCCCCCAGATGTCTCAGTCCGTTCCAGAGGAACCTCTTTTCCCTTCAACTGCTCGTCTTTCACGCCGAGGATCGACTCAAACCAAGGTGGCACTTGGCACAGCCCTGTGGGAAAGCCTCGTGTGAAAGCCTCGAGGGAAAGCCTCAAGGAAAAGCCACAGACCGCTTGATCCACGTGACAGGAAGCGTGACCCTACTGCAGCAGCTCGGGAGGGAAGCGCACGTGTATGCCCCCACTCGAGACGAGGCCTGACTCCCCTGGGGAGACTCAGAGGCACCCCAAGTTCGATGTCAACCCTGGAGAGGAATCGTCATGTTCCGGCCCCGACTCCACACAAGGTCTTAGGCCCCGGCATCGATGGGAGAGGAATCCCGAGATGGCCCCTAGCACCTCGCATGGGGACTGGCCCTTCCTGAGGCCACCAGAGCGGGTCCCTGAGGTCCCCGTCGTAACTCGAGACGACCTGCCGCAACTCGAGAAAATCCAGGAGGTTCTCCCCTCCAGGCGAGATGAGGCCCATTTCCGCTGAGGCGTCTCGAGGCTGATGACACCTCACCTCGGGAACTTCGAAAGGGTCCTTCACACCCTTGCTGCAAATGAAAAAGTTCCCCGACATACCCGTCTACACTCGAGAGGAAACACGAGGGTGCCGCACACATCCAGAGGAGCCCCATTTCCGCCTCGTAGCTCGAGATGAGGCATCCTTTCCCTGCTTCGTCGGGAAAGAGTTCCCGGCCTTCCCGTCGCATCTCAAGAGGAGGCCCTCTCAACAGGAGCTGCGAGAGGAACTCCAGGGTCGTGCCACCATTCCAAGAGCACCCAGATGTCTCAGTCCATTCCAGAGGAAGCTCTTTTCCCTTCACCGGTTCGTCTTTCACGCCGAGGATCGACTCACACCAAGGTGGTACGTGGCACAGCCCTGTGGGAAAGCCTCGTGGGAAATCCTCGAGGGAAAGCCTCGAGGGATAGCCACAGATCCCTTGATCCACGTGACAGGAAGCGTGACACTACTGCAGCAGCTCGCGAGGAAAGTGCACGTGCATGCCCCCACACGAGACGAGGCCTGACACCCCTGGGGAGACTCAGAAGCACCCCAAGATCCATGGCAACACTGGAGCGGAATCTTCAGGTTCCGGCCCCGACTCCACACAAGGTCTTAGGCTCCGGCATAGACGGGAGAGGAATCCCGAGATGGCCCCTAGCAACTCGCATGGGGACAGGCCTTTCCTGAAGCCATGAGAGCGGGTCCCTGAGGTCCCCCTGGTAACTCGAGAAGACCTGCCGCAACTCGAGAAAATCCAGGAGG
This sequence comes from Budorcas taxicolor, assembly GCF_023091745.1. Taxonomy (NCBI): domain Eukaryota; kingdom Metazoa; phylum Chordata; class Mammalia; order Artiodactyla; family Bovidae; genus Budorcas; species Budorcas taxicolor. Next base: position 6,031,571 of record NC_068920.1, read on the forward strand.
TTCTCCCCTCCAGGCGAGATGAGGCCCATTTCCGCTGAGGCGTCTCGAGGCTGATCACACCTCACCTCTGGAACTTCGAAAGGGTCCTTCACACCCTTGGTGCAAATCAAGAAGTTCCCCGACATACCCGTCTCCACTCGAGAGGAAACACGAGGGTCCCGCCCACATCCCGAGGTAACCCGTTTCCGCCTCGTAGCTCGAGATGAGGGATCCTTTCCCTGCTTCTTCGGCCAAGAGTTCCCGGGGTTCTCGTCACATCTCAAGAGGAGGCCCTCTCAACAGGAGCGGCGAGAGGAACTCCAGGGTCGTGCCACCATTCCAAGAGTCCCCCAGATGTCTCAGTCCATTCCAGAGGAACCTCTTTCCCCTTCACCGGCTCGTCTTTCACGCCGAGGATAGACTCACACCAAGGTGGCACGTGACACAGCCCTGTTGGAAAGCATCGTGGGAAAGCCTCGAGGGAAAGCCACAGATCCCTTGATCCACGTGACAGGAAGCGTGACACTACCTCTGCAGCTCGGGAGGAAAGCGCACGTGCATGCCCCCACTCGAGACGAAGCCTGACTCCCCTGCGGAGACTCAGAAGCACCCCAAGATCCATGGCAACACTGGAGAGGAATCCTCAGGTTCCGGCCCCGACTCCACACAAGATCTTCGGCCCCGGCATGGTCGGGAGAGGAATCCCGAGAGGGCCTGTAGCAACGCGCCTGGGGACTGGCCTATCATGAGGCCACCAGAGCGGGTCCCTGAGGACCCCGTCGTAACTCGAGAAGACCTGCCACAACTCGAGAAAATATAGGAGGTTCTCCCCTCCAGGCGAGATGACCCCCATTTCCGCTGAGGCGTCTCTAGGCTGATCACACCTCACCTCTGGAACTTCGAAAGGGTCCTTCACACCCTTGGTGCAAATCAAGAAGTTCCCCGACATACTTGTCTCCACTCCAGAGCAAACACGAGGGTCCCGCCCACATCCAGAGAGGCCCCGTTTCCGCCTCGTAGCTGGAGATGAGGGATCCTGTCCCTGCTTCGTCGGGAAAGAGTTCCCGGTGTTCCCGTCGCATCTCAAGAGGAGGCCCTCTCAACAGGAACGGCGAGAGGAACTCCAGGGTCGTGCCACCATTCCAAGAGTCCCCCAGATGTCTCAGTCCATTCCAGAGGAAGCTCTTTTCCCTTCACCGGCTCGCCTTTCACGCCGAGGATCGACTCACACCAAGGTGGCACGTGGCACAGCCCTGTGGGAAGGCCTCGTGGGAAAGACTCGAGGGAAAGCCTCGAGGGAAAGCCACAGATCCCTTGATTCACGTGACAGGAAGCGTGACACTACTGCTGCAGCTCGGGAGGAAAGCGCACGTGCATGACCCCGCTCGAGACGAGGCCTGACTCCCCTGGGGAGACTCAGAAGCACCCCAAGATCCATGGCAATACTGGAGAGGAATCCTCAGTTTCCGGCCCCGACTCCACACAAGGTCTTAGGCACCGGCATCGACGCGAGAGGAATCCTGAGATTTCACCTAGCAACTCGCATGGGGACTGGCCTTTCCTGAGGCCACCAGAGCGGGTCCCTGAGGTCCCCGTCGTAACTCGAGAAGACCTGCCGCAACTCGAGAAAATCCAGGAGGTTCTCCCCTCCAGGCGAGAGGAGGCACATTTCCGCAGAGGCTTCTCGGGGCTAATCACACCTCACCTCTGGAACGTCGAAAGGGTCCTTCCCACCCTTGGTGCAACTCAAGAAGTTCCCCGACATACCCGTCTCCACTGGAGAGGAAACACGAGGGTCCCGCCCACATCCAGATGAGCCCCGTTTCCGCCTCGTAGCTCGAGGTGAGGGATCCTGTCCCTGCTTCGTCGGGAAAGAGTTCCCGGTGTTCCCGTCGCATCTCAAGAGGAGGCCCTCTCAACAGGAACGGCGAGAGGAACTCCAGGGTCCTGCCACCATTCCAAGAGTCCCCCAGATGTCTCAGTCCATTCCAGAGGAACCACTTTTCCCTTCAACGGCTCGTCTTTCACGCCGAGGATCGACTCACACCAAGGTGGCACTTGGCACAGCCCTGTGGGAAAGCGTCGTGGGAACGCCTCGAGGGAAAGCCTCGAGGGAAAGCCACAGATCCCTTGATCCACGTGACAGGAAGCGTGACCCTACTGCTGCAGCTCGGGAGGGAAGCGCACGTGCATGCCCCCACTCGAGACGAGGCCTGACTCCCCTGGGGAGACTCAGAGGCACCCCAAAATCCATATCAACTCTGGAGAGGAATCCTCAGGTTCCGGCCCCGACTCCACACAAGGTCTTAGGCCCTGGCATTGACGGGAGAGGAATCCCGAGATGGCCCCTAGCAACTCGCATGGGGACTGGTCCTTCCTGAGGCCACCAGAGCGGGTCCCTGAGGTCCCCGTCGTAACTCGAGAAGACCTGCGGTAACTCGAGAATATCCAGGAGGTTCTCCCCTGCAGGCGAGATGAGGCCCATTTCCCCAGATGCGTCTCGGGGCTAATCACACCTCACCTCTGGAACGTCGAAAGGGTCCTTCACACCCTTGATGCAACTCAAGAAGATCCCCGACATACCCGTCTCCACTCGAGAGGAACACGAGGGTCCCGCCCACATCCAGAGGAGCCCCGTTTCCACCTCGTAGCTCGAGGTGAGGGATCCTTTCCCTGCTTCGTCGCGAAAGAATTCCCGGCGGTCCCGTCGCATCTCAAGAGGAGGCCCTCTCAACAGGAACGTCGAGAGGAACTCCAGGGTCGTGCCACCATTCCAAGAGTCCCCCAGATGTCTCAGTCCGTTCCAGAGGAACCTCTTTTCCCTTCAACTGCTCGTCTTTCACGCCGAGGATCGACTCAAACCAAGGTGGCACTTGGCACAGCCCTGTGGGAAAGCCTCGTGTGAAAGCCTCGAGGGAAAGCCTCAAGGAAAAGCCACAGACCGCTTGATCCACGTGACAGGAAGCGTGACCCTACTGCAGCAGCTCGGGAGGGAAGCGCACGTGTATGCCCCCACTCGAGACGAGGCCTGACTCCCCTGGGGAGACTCAGAGGCACCCCAAGTTCGATGTCAACCCTGGAGAGGAATCGTCATGTTCCGGCCCCGACTCCACACAAGGTCTTAGGCCCCGGCATCGATGGGAGAGGAATCCCGAGATGGCCCCTAGCACCTCGCATGGGGACTGGCCCTTCCTGAGGCCACCAGAGCGGGTCCCTGAGGTCCCCGTCGTAACTCGAGACGACCTGCCGCAACTCGAGAAAATCCAGGAGGTTCTCCCCTCCAGGCGAGATGAGGCCCATTTCCGCTGAGGCGTCTCGAGGCTGATGACACCTCACCTCGGGAACTTCGAAAGGGTCCTTCACACCCTTGCTGCAAATGAAAAAGTTCCCCGACATACCCGTCTACACTCGAGAGGAAACACGAGGGTGCCGCACACATCCAGAGGAGCCCCATTTCCGCCTCGTAGCTCGAGATGAGGCATCCTTTCCCTGCTTCGTCGGGAAAGAGTTCCCGGCCTTCCCGTCGCATCTCAAGAGGAGGCCCTCTCAACAGGAGCTGCGAGAGGAACTCCAGGGTCGTGCCACCATTCCAAGAGCACCCAGATGTCTCAGTCCATTCCAGAGGAAGCTCTTTTCCCTTCACCGGTTCGTCTTTCACGCCGAGGATCGACTCACACCAAGGTGGTACGTGGCACAGCCCTGTGGGAAAGCCTCGTGGGAAATCCTCGAGGGAAAGCCTCGAGGGATAGCCACAGATCCCTTGATCCACGTGACAGGAAGCGTGACACTACTGCAGCAGCTCGCGAGGAAAGTGCACGTGCATGCCCCCACACGAGACGAGGCCTGACACCCCTGGGGAGACTCAGAAGCACCCCAAGATCCATGGCAACACTGGAGCGGAATCTTCAGGTTCCGGCCCCGACTCCACACAAGGTCTTAGGCTCCGGCATAGACGGGAGAGGAATCCCGAGATGGCCCCTAGCAACTCGCATGGGGACAGGCCTTTCCTGAAGCCATGAGAGCGGGTCCCTGAGGTCCCCCTGGTAACTCGAGAAGACCTGCCGCAACTCGAGAAAATCCAGGAGGTTCTCCCCTCCAGGCGAGATGAGGCCCATTTCCGCTGAGGCGTCTCGAGGCTGATCACACCTCACCTCTGGAACTTCGAAAGGGTCCTTCACACCCTTGGTGCAAATCAAGAAGTTCCCCGACATACCCGTCTCCACTCGAGAGGAAACACGAGGGTCCCGCCCACATCCCGAGGTAACCCGTTTCCGCCTCGTAGCTCGAGATGAGGGATCCTTTCCCTGCTTCTTCGGCCAAGAGTTCCCGGGGTTCTCGTCACATCTCAAGAGGAGGCCCTCTCAACAGGAGCGGCGAGAGGAACTCCAGGGTCGTGCCACCATTCCAAGAGTCCCCCAGATGTCTCAGTCCATTCCAGAGGAACCTCTTTCCCCTTCACCGGCTCGTCTTTCACGCCGAGGATAGACTCACACCAAGGTGGCACGTGACACAGCCCTGTTGGAAAGCATCGTGGGAAAGCCTCGAGGGAAAGCCACAGATCCCTTGATCCACGTGACAGGAAGCGTGACACTACCTCTGCAGCTCGGGAGGAAAGCGCACGTGCATGCCCCCACTCGAGACGAAGCCTGACTCCCCTGCGGAGACTCAGAAGCACCCCAAGATCCATGGCAACACTGGAGAGGAATCCTCAGGTTCCGGCCCCGACTCCACACAAGATCTTCGGCCCCGGCATGGTCGGGAGAGGAATCCCGAGAGGGCCTGTAGCAACGCGCCTGGGGACTGGCCTATCATGAGGCCACCAGAGCGGGTCCCTGAGGACCCCGTCGTAACTCGAGAAGACCTGCCACAACTCGAGAAAATATAGGAGGTTCTCCCCTCCAGGCGAGATGACCCCCATTTCCGCTGAGGCGTCTCTAGGCTGATCACACCTCACCTCTGGAACTTCGAAAGGGTCCTTCACACCCTTGGTGCAAATCAAGAAGTTCCCCGACATACTTGTCTCCACTCCAGAGCAAACACGAGGGTCCCGCCCACATCCAGAGAGGCCCCGTTTCCGCCTCGTAGCTGGAGATGAGGGATCCTGTCCCTGCTTCGTCGGGAAAGAGTTCCCGGTGTTCCCGTCGCATCTCAAGAGGAGGCCCTCTCAACAGGAACGGCGAGAGGAACTCCAGGGTCGTGCCACCATTCCAAGAGTCCCCCAGATGTCTCAGTCCATTCCAGAGGAAGCTCTTTTCCCTTCACCGGCTCGCCTTTCACGCCGAGGATCGACTCACACCAAGGTGGCACGTGGCACAGCCCTGTGGGAAGGCCTCGTGGGAAAGCCTCGAGGGAAAGCCTCGAGGGAAAGCCACAGATCCCTTGATTCACGTGACAGGAAGCGTGACACTACTGCTGCAGCTCGGGAGGAAAGCGCACGTGCATGACCCCGCTCGAGACGAGGCCTGACTCCCCTGGGGAGACTCAGAAGCACCCCAAGATCCATGGCAATACTGGAGAGGAATCCTCAGTTTCCGGCCCCGACTCCACACAAGGTCTTAGGCACCGGCATCGACGCGAGAGGAATCCTGAGATTTCACCTAGCAACTCGCATGGGGACTGGCCTTTCCTGAGGCCACCAGAGCGGGTCCCTGAGGTCCCCGTCGTAACTCGAGAAGACCTGCCGCAACTCGAGAAAATCCAGGAGGTTCTCCCCTCCAGGCGAGAGGAGGCACATTTCCGCAGAGGCTTCTCGGGGCTAATCACACCTCACCTCTGGAACATCGAAAGGGTCCTTCCCACCCTTGGTGCAACTCAAGAAGTTCCCCGACATACCCGTCTCCACTGGAGAGGAAACACGAGGGTCCCGCCCACATCCAGATGAGCCCCGTTTCCGCCTCGTAGCTCGAGGTGAGGGATCCTGTCCCTGCTTCGTCGGGAAAGAGTTCCCGGTGTTCCCGTCGCATCTCAAGAGGAGGCCCTCTCAACAGGAACGGCGAGAGGAACTCCAGGGTCGTGCCACCATTCCAAGAGTCCCCCAGATGTCTCAGTCCATTCCAGAGGAACCACTTTTCCCTTCAACGGCTCGTCTTTCACGCCGAGGATCGACTCACACCAAGGTGGCACTTGGCACAGCCCTGTGGGAAAGCGTCGTGGGAACGCCTCGAGGGAAAGCCTCGAGGGAAAGCCACAGATCCCTTGATCCACGTGACAGGAAGCGTGACCCTACTGCTGCAGCTCGGGAGGGAAGCGCACGTGCATGCCCCCACTCGAGACGAGGCCTGACTCCCCTGGGGAGACTCAGAGGCACCCCAAAATCCATATCAACTCTGGAGAGGAATCCTCAGGTTCCGGCCCCGACTCCACACAAGGTCTTAGGCCCTGGCATTGACGGGAGAGGAATCCCGAGATGGCCCCTAGCAACTCGCATGGGGACTGGTCCTTCCTGAGGCCACCAGAGCGGGTCCCTGAGGTCCCCGTCGTAACTCGAGAAGACCTGCGGTAACTCGAGAATATCCAGGAGGTTCTCCCCTGCAGGCGAGATGAGGCCCATTTCCCCAGAGGCGTCTCGGGGCTAATCACACCTCACCTCTGGAACGTCGAAAGGGTCCTTCACACCCTTGATGCAACTCAAGAAGATCCCCGACATACCCGTCTCCACTCGAGAGGAACACGAGGGTCCCGCCCACATCCAGAGGAGCCCCGTTTCCACCTCGTAGCTCGAGGTGAGGGATCCTTTTCCCTGCTTCGTCGCGAAAGAATTCCCGGCGGTCCCGTCGCATCTCAAGAGGAGGCCCTCTCAACAGGAACGTCGAGAGGAACTCCAGGGTCGTGCCACCATTCCAAGAGTCCCCCAGATGTCTCAGTCCGTTCCAGAGGAACCTCTTTTCCCTTCAACTGCTCGTCTTTCACGCCGAGGATCGACTCAAACCAAGGTGGCACTTGGCACAGCCCTGTGGGAAAGCCTCGTGTGAAAGCCTCGAGGGAAAGCCTCAAGGAAAAGCCACAGACCGCTTGATCCACGTGACAGGAAGCGTGACCCTACTGCAGCAGCTCGGGAGGGAAGCGCACGTGTATGCCCCCACTCGAGACGAGGCCTGACTCCCCTGGGGAGACTCAGAGGCACCCCAAGTTCGATGTCAACCCTGGAGAGGAATCGTCATGTTCCGGCCCCGACTCCACACAAGGTCTTAGGCCCCGGCATCGATGGGAGAGGAATCCCGAGATGGCCCCTAGCACCTCGCATGGGGACTGGCCCTTCCTGAGGCCACCAGAGCGGGTCCCTGAGGTCCCCGTCGTAACTCGAGACGACCTGCCGCAACTCGAGAAAATCCAGGAGGTTCTCCCCTCCAGGCGAGATGAGGCCCATTTCCGCTGAGGCGTCTCGAGGCTGATGACACCTCACCTCGGGAACTTCGAAAGGGTCCTTCACACCCTTGCTGCAAATGAAAAAGTTCCCCGACATACCCGTCTACACTCGAGAGGAAACACGAGGGTGCCGCACACATCCAGAGGAGCCCCATTTCCGCCTCGTAGCTCGAGATGAGGCATCCTTTCCCTGCTTCGTCGGGAAAGAGTTTCCCAGCCTTCCCGTCGCATCTCAAGAGGAGGCCCTCTCAACAGGAGCTGCGAGAGGAACTCCAGGGTCGTGCCACCATTCCAAGAGCACCCAGATGTCTCAGTCCATTCCAGAGGAAGCTCTTTTCCCTTCACCGGTTCGTCTTTCACGCCGAGGATCGACTCACACCAAGGTGGTACGTGGCACAGCCCTGTGGGAAAGCCTCGTGGGAAATCCTCGAGGGAAAGCCTCGAGGGATAGCCACAGATCCCTTGATCCACGTGACAGGAAGCGTGACACTACTGCAGCAGCTCGCGAGGAAAGTGCACGTGCATGCCCCGCCACACGAGACGAGGCCTGACACCCCCTGGGGAGACTCAGAAGCACCCCCAAGATCCATGGCAACACTGGAGCGGAATCTTCAGGTTCCGGCCCCGACTCCACACAAGGTCTTAGGCTCCCGGCATAGACGGGAGAGGAATCCCGAGATGGCCCCTAGCAACTCGCATGGGGACAGGCCTTTCCTGAAGCCATGAGAGCGGGTCCCCTGAGGTCCCCCTGGTAACTCGAGAAGACCTGCCGCAACTCGAGAAAATCCAGGAGGTTCTCCCCTCCAGGCGGAGATGAGGCCCATTTCCGCTGAGGCGTTCTCGAGGCTGATCACACCTCACCTCTGGAACTTCGAAAGGGTCCTTCACACCCTTGGTGCAAATCAAGAAGTTCCCCGACATACCCGTCTCCACTCGAGAGGAAACACGAGGGTCCCGCCCACATCCCGAGGTAACCCGTTTTCCCGCCTCGTAGCTCGAGATGAGGGATCCTTTCCCTGCTTCTTCGGCCAAGAGTTCCCGGGGTTCTCGTCACATCTCAAGAGGAGGCCCTCTCAACAGGAGCGGCGAGAGGAACTCCAGGGTCGTGCCACCATTCCAAGAGTCCCCCAGATGTCTCAGTCCATTCCAGAGGAACCTCTTTCCCCTTCACCGGCTCGTCTTTCACGCCGAGGATAGACTCACACCAAGGTGGCACGTGACACAGCCCCTGTTGGAAAGCATCGTGGGGAAAGCCTCGAGGGAAAGCCACAGATCCCTTGATCCACGTGACAGGAAGCGTGACACTACCTCTGCAGCTCGGGAGGAAAGCGCACGTGCATGGCCCCCCACTCGAGACGAAGCCTGACTCCCCTGCGGAGACTCAGAAGCACCCCAAGATCCATGGCAACACTGGAGAGGAATCCTCAGGTTCCGGCCTCCGACTCCACACAAGATCTTCGGCCCCGGCATGGTCGGGAGAGGAATCCCGAGAGGGCCTGTAGCAACGCGCCTGGGGACTGGCCTATCATGAGGCCACCAGAGCGGGTCCCTGAGGACCCCGTCGTAACTCGAGAAGACCTGCCACAACTCGAGAAAATATAGGAGGTTCTCCCCCTCCAGGCGAGATGACCCCCCATTTTCCGCTGAGGCGTCTCTAGGCTGATCACACCTCACCTCTGGAACTTCGAAAGGGTCCTTCACACCCTTGGTGCAAATCAAGAAGTATCCCCGACATACTTGTCTCCACTCCAGAGCAAAACACGAGGGTCCCGCCCACATCCAGAGAGGCCCCGTTTCCGCCTCGTAGCTGGAGATGAGGGATCCTGTCCCCTGCTTCGTCGGGAAAAGAGTTCCCGGTGTTCCCGTCGCATCTCAAGAGGAGGGCCCTCTCAACAGGAACGGCGAGAGGAACTCCAGGGTCGTGCCCACCATTCCAAGAGTCCCCCCAGATGTCTCAGTCCATTCCAGAGGAAGCTCTTTTCCCTTCACCGGCTC